>NC_052146.1:165996663-166048868 GCF_902713615.1 Scyliorhinus canicula
ATATACCACATCCGTTGGCTCCCCGTTATCTACTGCACTGGTAATGTCCCTCACCTCAGCTCTGTCCCTGGACTCCCACCATCCCTCAGCTCTGTCCCTGTACTCCCACCGTCCCTCAGCTCCATCCCTGAACTCCCACCGTCCCTCACCTCAGCTCTGTCCCTGGACTCCCACCGTCCCTCAGCTCCGTCCTTGAACTCCCACCGTCCCTCAGCTCCGTCCCTGAACTCCCACCGTCCCTCAGCTCTGTCCCTGGACTCCCGCCGTCCCTCAGCTCTGTCCCTGGACTCCCTCCATCTCTCAGCTCTGTCCCTGGACTCCCACCGTCCCTCACCTCAGCTCCGTCCCTGGACTCCCACCGTCCCTCAGCTCTGTCCCTGGACTCCCTCCGTCCCTCAGCTCTGTCCCTGGACTCCCACCGTCCCTTACCTCAGCTCTGTCCCTGGACTCCCACCGTCCCTCACCCCAGCTCTGTCCCTGGGCTCCCACCGTCCCTCAGCTCTGTCCCTGAACTCCCACCGTCCCTCACCCCAGCTCCGTCCCTGGGCTCCCACCGTCCCTCAGCTCTGTCCCTGGACTCCCACCGTCCCTCACCCCAGCTCCGTCCCTGGACTCCCGCTGTCCCTCACTGCCTCCTACCCCTGCATGCACCTGGACTCCTGCAGGTGCTGGATGGTTGCTGACAACCCCTCATGTAGTCACTGGCTCTGTGTCCATTGATGGAACCATCAATTCAGCAAACACGTGTAGTTGGATCTGAACAGAGGCTTTAATACACTTACAACAGAGCCAGCCTATTTGTCGTTGAACTTCAGATGAACTGGCAGGCTGGCTCTAAGGCACTGATCTTTATACATCGGTCCCAGGGGTGGAGTCCTGGGCTGAGCCAAGGGAGGAGCCCAGTACAAACTCTTGCGTACTCCCAGAGCGACTCCCCCTGGTGGTCGGACAGTGCAATTGTACTTACAATGGTGGATAGTGAACATATATACACGGAGTTATATTGGCAACTATATACAGCATTGATCTTACAACGGGTAGATAAGGAACATATATACATGGAGTGATATTGGCAACTATATATAGTGTGAATCACATTCACCACATTCACCCCCTGTTAAGAAAATCAAGTCCAGCAGGGCTGATGGCTCAAAGAGTTAGTCTGTCCGGTGGACAAATTGTCCGTTTTGATCTGCGGAGCACCGAGGTTGCAGCCTCTTGCGGTGGCTGGGCGGGCGTCGAGGTCTGGGGTACGGTTGCCGGCTCCGGGGCAAGTCTTGTCCGAGCCTCATACACCTCCTGGTCGAATGGAGACTGGGGGCGCGGGGGGCGGGCTGGTGCTGGTGCTCGGGACAGGTGGGGTGTGCTCGCAGAATCGGGGGCGCAAGGGGGCGGCCGCATAGGGAACGGGGAAAGGAGTTCCTCGGTGGGGGTAGATGGGGGGCTGGAACCAGCGGGTGCCAACTCCCGGAGGGATAATGTGTCCTGGCGACCGTCCGGGAACTCAACAAATGCGTATTGTGGGTTGGAATGAAGCAGGCGCACCTTTTCAACAATGGGGTCGGTCTTGTGCACCCTGACGTGCTTCCTTAGGAGAACCGGGCCTGGCGTCCTCAGCCACGCTGGAAGTGAGATCCCTGTGGTAGTGCCCCTGGAAAAAATGAAGAGCCGCTCGTGGGGGGTTTGGTTGGTAGCTGTACACAGGAGGGATCTAATTGCGTGGAGCGCCATTGGGAAACTTGGAGCTTCCTGGACCTGAGGGTCAGTAGGATGGTCTTCCAGACCGTCGCGTTCTCCCTCTCCACCTGTCTGTTCACCCTGGGGTTGTAACTGGTAGTCCTGCTCGAGGCGATGCCCTTGTCGAGCAGGTACTGACGCAGCTCGTCACTCATAAAGGACGCACCCCGGTTGATGTGCACGTAGCTGGGGAAACCGAACAGGGTGAAGACACTATGCAGGGCCCTAATGATTGTGTGGGAGGTCATATCGGGGCATGGGATGGCGAAGGGGAATCGGGAGAACTCGTCAATAATGTTAAGGAAGTAAATGTTTTTGTTAGTGGAGGGGAGTGGCCCTTTGAAATCGATCGCAAGGCGTTCAAAGGGCCTAGAAGCCTTGACCAGGTGGGCCCTGTCTGGTCTATAGAAGTGCGGTTTGCACTCCGCACAGGTCGGGCAGTCCCTGGTGACCGCTTTTACCTCCTCGTTGGAGAAAGGCAGGTTTCGGGCTCTGATGTAGTGGGCGAGCCGGGTGACCCCTGGGTGGCAGAGGTCATCGTGGATGGCTTTTAGGCGGCTGATTTGCGCGCTGGCGCATGTCCCGCGGGATAGGGCATCCGAGGGCTCATTGAGCTTCCCCGGTCGATATTTGATATCGTAATTGTAGGTGGAGAGTTCAATCCTCCACCAAAGAATTTTATCATTTTTAATTTTACCCCTTTGCGAGTTGGTCGGTAATGAGGGTGAACCTCCTACCTGCGAGGTAGTGCCTCCAGTGTCGGATAGCCTCCACGATGGCTTGTGCTTCCTTCTCGACTGAGGAGTGTCGGAGTTCTGAAACGGATAGGGTACAGGAGAAAAATGCAACGGGCCGCCCTGCTTGGTTTAAAGTGGCTGCTAGCGCTACCTCTGAGGCGTCGCTCTCAACCTGAAAGGGAGTGGATTCATCCACCGCCCACATGGCTGCTTTGGCGATGTCGTCCCTGATGCAGCTGAAGGCCTGGCGCGCCTCAGCTGACAGGGGAAATAGTGTGGCCTTGAAGAGTGGGTGGGCTTTGTCTGCATATTGAGGGGCCCACTGGATGGCTAGTCTGTTTGTGCGGAACACGCATTTCTCCTTGTTATATGTAAGGTTTAATTTTTGGGCCGTCTGGAGAAAACGGTGGAGGTTGGCGTCGTGGTCCTGTTGGTCATGGCCGCAGATGGTAACATTATCCAGATACGGAAACGTGGCCCGCAGCCCGTACTGGTCTACCATTCGGTCCATTGCTCGTTGGAACACCGAAACCCCGTTAGTGATGCCGAAGGGAACCCGGAGGAAATGGAAGAGGCGGCCATCGGCCTCGAACGCCGTCCTCCGGGCGGATTGGGAGCTGGTGGTATGCAGACTTCAGATCCACCGTAGAAAAAACCCGATATTGGGCGATCTGGTTTACCATGTCTGCAATTCTAGGGAGGGGATACGCGTCTAGGAGCGTAAAGCGATTGATGGTCTGGCTATAATCGACGACCATGCGGAATTTTTCCCCAGTCTTGACGACCACCACCTGAGCTCTCCAGGGAATGTTACTGGCCTCTATGATCCCCTCACTGAGCAGCCTTCAGACCTCCGTTCTGATAAATACCCTATCCTGCAGGCTGTACCGCCTGCTGCGGGTGGCTACCGGTTTGCAATCCGGGGTGAGGTTGGCGAAGAGAGGAGGGGGGGCGATGCACAGCGTGGCGAGGCTGCAGATAGTGAGTGGGGGCAGGGGCCCGCCGAAGCTGAGGGTGAGACTCTTGAGGTTACATTGGAAATCCAAGCTTAAGAGGATTGGCGCGCAGAGGTCGGGCAAGACATGCAGTTTAAATTTGGAATAGCTAGCGCCTCGAATCGTTAGCGTTGCTGTAGTGCGACCTTGGATTTGGATGGAATGGGAGCCCGAAGCGAGGGCGATAGTTTGGTTGACGGTATAAATAGGGAGGGAACAGCGTCTTACCAGCTCTGGGTGTTTGAAGCTCTCTGTGCTCCCGGAGTCGAAGAGGAATGACGTGTTGTACCCGTTGATCTGGACCTCCGTCATCGAATTTCTCAGATGCTTGGGGCGAGATTGGTCGAGGGTGACCGCGTTGAGTTGCGGGCCGCGTGGTGGGTGCCCGGGGGAGTTGAATTCTTCCGATCGGGCGTCCTGTCGAGTAGATGCCGCTGCGTTCTGGCGAGCTTGATGCAGGAACATTGCGCTGAGTTGCGGGCCATGTGGTGACTGCCCGTGGAGGTCATACTCCTCCGATGAGCTGTTTGAGTCTGGGGATGCAGCTAGGGCCTGTGGATCGCACGTGGAGGGTGGTGATGAAGATGGCGTCCAAGATGGCGGCCCCCATGAATCGCACGTGGCCGGCCGCATGGTGGAGGTTTGCCAAGATGGCAGCCCCCATGGATCGCACGTGGTGGGAGGGGGCGGAGCCTGAGCATAGGCCGCAGCGTTTCGGGCCCCGCGGGCTTGCTGGTGCTGGGGGCGATGTTTTTGGACTGTTGGGGTGTTGAGGGCTGGGGCCCTTCTGCCGAGGCACACTTTAGCATAGTGGCCTTTCTTCCTGCAGCTGCTGCAGGTCACGGATCGGGCTGAGCAGTGCTGCCGCGGGTGCTGGCTTTGTCCACAGAAGTGGCAGGCTGGAGCAGTTGAATAACTGGTTTGGCGAGCTGAGTAGCTGGCTGGGGGAGCTGAGTAATTAGCTGGAGCAGCTGGATAGCCTTGCGGCACAGGCTTGGGGGGTCCTCAGGTCGGGGGCCCATGCAGGGTTAGCGGGGTCCGCGGGAAACGAGTTGAGACTGCGGAAGGAAACCCATTGTGATAGCAGCCTCTACAGTAGTCTCTAAGCCCTGGGCCCCATTTTCTAATAGTCTCTGGCGTACATAGCTAGATCGAAGGCCCGCTACAAAAACATCCCGCACAGCAAGCTCCCTATGTTCGTCCGCGGTTACGGCCTGGTAATTGCAGTCATTTGAGAGATTGTTCAACTCGCGTGTGAATTCAGCTAAAGTTTCAGTAGACCGTTGTCGGCGAGTCGTGAACACATGGCAGGCAAAGACCTCGTTCATGGGCCTAATATACATTTTATCCAAAATCGCCAGCGCTGCGGTGTAGGAACCGGCTGGATTTAGTTGTGTAGAAATTCTGTGGCTTACCCTCGCGTGCAGTCGGCTGAGCTTTTTGTTCCTCCGTAGTTTCAGCGGTGCTGATTTTGGCCAGGTAGGCCTTAAAACATTTCAGCCAGTGGCAGAAGGTTTCTTTCGCCTCTACATCCTGCGGATCGAGTTCTAGAAGTCCTGGTTTTAGAGCGGATTCCATGCTTTACTTCGGCAGCTTCTTAAGTGTATTAAATTGATAGAACCATCAATTCAGCGAACACGTGTAGTTGGATCTGAACACTTTAATACACTTACAACAGAGCCAGTCTATTCGTCGTTGAACTTCAGGTGAACTGGCAGGCTGGCTCTAAGGCACTGATCTTTATATATCGGTCCCAGGGGGAGGAGTCCTGGGTTGAGCCAAGGGAGGAGCCCAGTACAAACTCTCGCGTACTCCCAGAGCGACTCCCCCTGGTGGTCGGATAGTGCTTCCGCAGCCTCAACTCGTTTCCCGTGGACCCCGCTAACCCTGCATGGGCCCCCGACCTGAGGACCCCCCAAGCCTGTGCCGCAAGGCTATCCAGCTGCTCCAGCTGCTCCAGCTAATTACTCAGCTCCCCCAGCCAGCTACTCAGCTCGCCAAACCAGTTATTCAACTGCTCCAGCCTACCACTTCTGTGGACAAAGCACCACTTACAATGGTGGATAGTGAACATATATACACAGAGTTATATTGGCAACTATATACAGCATTGATCTTACAACGGGTAGATAACGAACATATATACATGGAGTGATATTGGCAACTATATATAGTGTGAATCACATTCACCACATCCACATCTCCATTATCAATGGGACCGAACTTTCCAGAAGGCCTAGACCCATCTGGATGGCAGCTAATCCCTGGAGTTGGGCCACCTTCCGATCGTCCGCCCCCTCGAGGGTTCCTACCTCCACCAAATGTAACACAGCATGTGTGTGGTGTGAAATAGATAATGTCCCAGGAGCGTCTTCACTAAAGTCCACAAGTGAGGTGAGTGTCTCTGGGATGGTGGATGGCGTTGGAAACAGCTGTGACGGAAAGTCGGCGTCTTCCACGGACTGGTGCTCCGGGATTTTGCGGACTTGTGTTTGGGGGCTCGTGTCACTGTCCATTGCCCTCTCATCACTGGAAACTGTTTGGGGTTGGGTTGGGGGCTGGGGGACACTTGAAGAGCCCACCTTGTCACCAGGTAATCCTGCAAGATACAAGACATGCCGCATGATTGGATTGTGAGTTGGGGTGGTGAGGGAGTGGTGAAGGGGTGGTGAGGCGGTGGTAAAGAGGTGGTGGCAGAATTGAGGGGGTGGTGAAGCAGTGGTATGGGGTAGTTGGGTGTTGATGGGTGTGTTGAGGGGGTGGTGAAGGGTGTGGTGAGGGGTGGTGTGGGGTCGTGAGATGACCGTGTGGGGGTCATGCCACACATGGTGGAACAGTTGAGGAACAGTGGAGAACCTTCCAAGCGATTTTTCACAGTGCTCAGCAAAGGTTTATACCAACAAAAAGGAAGGACGGAAGAAAGAGGGAAAATCGACCGTGGATATCTAAGGAAATAAGGGAGAGTATCAAATTGAAGGAAAAAACATATAAAGTGGCAAAGATTGCTGGGAGATTAGAGGACTGGGAAATCTTTAGGGGGCAACAGAAAGCTACTAAAAAAGCTATAAAGAAGAGTAAGATAGAGTATGAGAGTAAACTTGTTCAGAATATAAAAACAGACAGTAAAAGTTTTTACAAATATATAAGACAAAAAAGAGTGGCTAAGGTAAATATTGGTCCTTTAGAGGATGAGAAGGGAGTTTTAATAATGGGAAATGAGGAAATGGCTGAGGAACTGAACAGGTTTTTTGGGTCGGTCTTCACAGTGGAAGACACAAATAACATGCCAGCGACTGATAGAAATGAGGCTATGACAGGTGAGGACCTTGAGACGATTGTTATCACTAAGGAGGGAGTGATGGGCAAGCTAATGGGGCTAAAGGTAGACAAGTCTCCTGGCCCTGATGGAATGCATCCCAGAGTGCTAAAAGAGATGGCTAGGGAAATTGCAGATGCACTAGTGATAATTTACCGAAATTCACTAGACTCTGGGGTGGTCCCGGTGGATTGGAAATTAGCAAACGTGACGCCACTGTTTAAAAAAGGAGGTAGGCAGAAAGCAGGAAATTATAGGCCAGTGAACTTAACTTCGGCAATAGGGAAGATGCTGGAATCTATCATCAAGGAAGAAATAGCGAGGCATCTGGATAGAAGTTGTCCCATTGGGCAGACGCAGCATGGGTTCGTAAAAGGCAGGTCATGCCTAACTAATTTAGTGGAATTTTTTGAGGACATTACCAGTGCAGTAGATAACGGGGAGCCGATGGATGTGGTATATCTGGATTTCCAGAAAGCCTTTGACAAGGTGCCACACAAAAGGTTGCTGCATAAGATAAAGATGCATGGCATTAAGGGTAAAGTAGTAGCATGGATAGAGGATTGGTTAATTAATAGAAAGCAAAGAGTTGGGATAAATGGGTGTTTCTCTGGTTGGCAATCAGTAGCTAGTGGTGTCCCTCAGGGATCCGTGTTGGGCCCACAATTGTTCACAATTTACATAGATGATTTGGAGTTGGGGACCAAGGGCAATGTGTCCAAGTTTGCAGATGACACTAAGATGAGTGGTAAAGCGAAAAGTGCAGAGGATACTGGAAGTCTGCAGAGGGATTTGGATAGGTTAAGTGAATGGGCTCGGGTCTGGCAGATGGAATACAATGTTGACAAATGTGAGGTTATCCATTTTGGTAGGAATAACAGCAAACGGGATTATTATTTAAACGATAAAATATTAAAGCATGCCGCTGTTCAGAGAGACTTGGGTGTGCTAGTGCATGAGTCACAGAAGGTTGGTTTACAAGTGCAACAGGTGATTAAGAAGGCAAATGGAATTTTGTCCCTTCATTGCTAGAGGGATGGAGTTTAAGACTAGGGAGGTTATGTTGCAATTGTATAAGGTGTTAGTGCGGCCACACCTGGAGTATTGTGTTCAGTTTTGGTCTCCTTACTTGAGAAAGGACGTACTGGCGCTGGAGGGTGTGCAGAGGAGATTCACTAGGTTAATCCCAGAGCTGAAGGGATTGGATTATGAGGAGAGGTTGAGTAGACTGGGACTGTACTCGTTGGAATTTAGAAGGATGAGGGGGGATCTTATAGAAACATTTAAAATTATGAAGGGAATAGATAGGATAGATGCGGGCAGGTTGTTTCCACTGGCGGGTGACAGCAGAACTAGGGGACATAGCCTCAAAATAAGGGGAAGTAGATTTAGGACTGAGTTTAGGAGGAACTTCTTCACCCAAAGGGTTGTGAATCTATGGAATTCCTTGCCCAGTGAAGCAGTTGAGGCTCCTTCATTACATGTTTTTAAGGTAAAGATAGATAGTTTTTTGAAGAATAAAGGGATTAAGGGTTATGGTGTTCGGGCCGGAAAGTGGAGCTGAGTCCACAAAAGATCAGCCATGATCTAATTGAATGGCGGAGCAGGCTCGAGGGGCCTGATGGCCTACTCCTGCTCCTAGTTCTTATGTTCTTATGTTCTTATGCCATGGGAAACCGCAACGCAGTCGGGTCTCACTTGGTTGCCAGATGCTGAGCTCTGCCTTGGTGACTGCCCTGTCTGTGGGCCCAACGACCAGGTCCAGTGCCCGCCGCTCTGCAGCGGTGAGAGGCCCCATGTCCGGCGTCCCCCTCTCTGGTCTTCTCTCTCTCCGGTTATGAACCATCTTCTCCTTGGGGGTGGGGTGGGGGGGGGGGGGGGGGGGGGGTCAGAGAGACAGAAATCGCACGGTGTTATGCAGTCGGACGGGGGCAGCACAGGGGGTTGACAGCTGGTGGCCTTCGTGGCCATGGTACTCAGCCATGGCAGGCTGTATAGGTGCTATAGCTTGTGGTGCAGGGCGAGGAGTGCACACACTGCTGGCAGCTGGGGTTTAGTCACCCTCCGGGTTGGGGGGGAGGCATTACAGGTATTTGGAATGGGGGTTAGTGCTGGGAGCACAATGCTGCCTCCTCACCTTGGTTGCCCTGAGGACGCTGTGCAGCTTCTTGCGACATTGCTCACGGTAGGGCCTCACGGTAGGGCCTCACGGTAGCATGGTGGTTAGCATCAATGCTTCACAGCTCCAGGGTCCCAGGTTCGATTCCCGGCTGGGTCACTGTCTGTGTGGAGTCTGCACATCCTCCCCGTGTGTGCGTGGGTTTCCTCCGGGTGCTCCGGTTTCCTCCCACAGTCCAAAGATGTGCGGGTTAGGTGGATTGGCCATGCTAAATTGCCGGTAGTGTAAGGTTAATGGGGGGGATTGTTGGGTTACGGGTATATGGGTTACGTGGGTTTAAGTAGGGTGATCATTGCTCGGCACAACATCGAGGGCCGAAGGGCCTGTTCTGTGCTGTACTGTTCTAAAAAAAAAAAAAAAAAATTGCTGTTCAGTCCTTGCGGTGGGTCCAATGACGCTCATGGCCTCTGCCACCTGCGCCCAGGCCTGGTGTACGGCGATGGGTGGCAGCCTCTTTCGCACCCCGGGGTACAGGGGAGCCCACCCCTCCTCCATTGCATTCAGCAAGGTCTCCAGCCCTGTGTCTGTAAACCGGGATGCTACTCTTTGTGCTGCTATCTTGTTAGCTGGGATGAGTGTGTGTGGGGAGTGGAGTTCTGATATGCGGCTGTCAACCACTTGAGTGTCAATCTTGACCCCAGTGAATCGGACACTGCTTTTCATTGCAATTGATTGAGTTCCACGTGACACAGGTGTGAGCCCATTAACATATCCTGAATTGCTCCGGGACGGGCGCCAATTTAGTTGTCGTGGAAGTCCACTGATTCAGTCCCGATGTCAACATTTAGTTTCTGAAACAAAGAATCTCGCCCATATAATTTGGCTGGATGTTGAAGAGACAGGAACGACGGGCAGCACGGTGGTGCAGTGGTTAGCACTGCTGCCTCATGGCGCTGAGGTCTCAGGTTTGATCCTGGCCCTGGGTCACTGTCCGTGTGGAGTTTGCACATTCCCCCCGTGTCTGCGTGGGTTTCGCCCCCACAACCCAACGATGTGCAGCGTAGGTGGATTGGTCACGCTAAATTGCCTCTTAATTGAAAAAAATTAATTGGGTACTCTAAATTTATTTGAAAAAATATATGGGAACTACTACCTCGGCGACCACAGTAGAGGCTACCCATGGCCCCCTCAAAATAATAGTGTCTGACAATAGCACCCCCTTCACTGGTGAGGACTTTCAGCATTTTGTTGGAACAAATAGCATTTTCCATACTAGATCAGCTCCCTATCATGCTTCCTCAAATGGATTAGCAGAGAGTGCTATCCAAACATTCAAGGCAGCTATGAAGAAGCAGTCCACTTCTTTGACCAACCGTCGTTTTTCCGACAATACTACCTCCCGTGATACCATGGGCGTCACACTGGCAGAACTACTGATGGGCCGTTGTTTAAGGACCCAGCTGGACTTGGTCTTCTCAAATTTGGTGAGAAGGGTGGATGCATGGCAGGTCTCCCAGAGGAAACACCACACTTCACAAAAACGGGACAGATCTTTCCAAGTAAGTGACCTGGTCCCTGTCAGAAATTTTGCCTCAGGCCCACAATGGTTCACTATGGCCCACTATGGCTCCAAGCCAGACCATGTCCAATCCGGTGTCAGTTTCATATCAGCCTCCCCGGACAGGCGCCGGAATGTGGCGACTAGGGGCTTTTCACAGTAACTTAATTGAAGCCTACTCGTGACAATAAGCAATTTTCATTTCATACGTAGGGGACTTGGGTGGAAGGAAACATGTTGAACATGTGAGAAGCTGGGGGACCACAACCCCAATCTAGGAACAGTTGGAACCGGTAGACAGCACCAGTGCTCCAGTGGTAGAGACGGAAGAGGATCCAGTAGTCTTGTGGAGACCCCATTGTTGATCCAGGAACATTCTGCTAAGAGTGACAACATTGTTACCTTCAAGTTGGAGGAGCCAGTTGGGGGATTAAGACGGTACATGAGACTCTGATGGATGTTTGGACTCACTTCCCTTGTGTTCCTCAGTCTTTTATTGTACATAGCTTGTTTGTACATACATTAGTTGAGGGCCTTAGGGGGGCATGATGTGCCGATCATGTGGGAGCGTGAGAACTCCAACCAATGAGGAACAAGCACAGGTCCAGGGGAGCGGGGTTCTGGTCAGAGTGAATCCAGGAGACAGAGTGTTAACACCAATATTATAGACTCTGTGCCTGTACATAAGTTACCCTTGTTAGTTGCCAATAAACACTTTGTTCTCCTTTACTACTGTCTACTTGGTTTTGCCTCGAGACACCACAGTACCATTCACCAGTTAGGACAGGAACCTGCAGCTAGCCATGGTGCCAAAACCATCGAAGCAGCCACAAAGCAGAAAACAATTTCATCCACAAACAAAACAAAGATACCAAATAGGCAATCAGTCAGTAATGCTTAAGTAAAAATTTTATCAATGTGAAAATAACCACACCCCTGAATTAAGTTGGTTTAAGGAGGCTGACTGTTTTTATTGTCACAAAAGTGGACAGTGCAAAGCCAAGTCAAGATCACCGAATACTCAATCAACCAAGATATAGATATAGATATAGAACAGTACAGCACAGAACAGGCCCTTCGGCCCTCAATGTTGTGCCGAGCCATGATCACCCTACTCAAACCCACGAATCCACCTTATATCCGTAACCCAACAACCCCCCCTTATCCTTACTTTTATTAGGACACTAAGGGCAATTTAGCATGGCCAATCCACCTAACCCGCACATCTTTGGACTGTGGGAGGAAACCGGAGCACCCGGAGGAAACCCACGCACACAGGGGGAGGACGTGCAGACTCCACACAGACAGTGACCCAGACGGGAATCGAACCTGGGACCCTGGAGCTGTGAAGCATTTATGCTAACCACCATGCTACCCTGCTGCCCCCTAATGTTACAAGTAAAAGTAAAGTCGCCATAATCCCAGATGACCGACCATAAGCTGCTTTCCCCTTTGAGGGAAAGAGCTAACTGGTGGTGATTTAACCTGAGGGTCACCACACCTGAGGTGAGGGGCAAGGTTGAGAAGGCGGGGCCTTCATGAATAATACAAGTATAAAATGTGGAAGACCCTGGCACCTGTGATTCCGGTATTCACTCTCTGTTTTAAAAAAAAGAAATTTAGAGTACCCAATTATTTTTTTCCAATTAAGGGGCAATTTAGCGTGGCCAATCCACCTAACCTGCACATCTTTGGGTTGTGGGGGTGAAACCCACGCAGACATGGGGAGAATGTGCAAACTCCACACGGACAGTGACCCAGGGCCTGGATTCGAACCTGGGTCCTCAGCGCCGCAGTCCCAGTGTTTCACTCTCTGTTTAATCTAAAACAGGCATGATAGACGATATTACTGTAACGTTCCGGCTAAATGGAAGTGGATGCCAGCACATCAGCCACTGTGATGGGCGAGCGTACTGTGTGGAATTTACACATTCTCCTTGTGTCTGCGTGGGTTTCCTCTGGGTGCTCTAGTTTCCTCCCACATTCTAAAGATGTGCAGATTAGGTGGATTGGGCATGCTAAATTGCCCCTTAGTATTTAAAGATGTATAGATTAGGTTAAGGAGTTATTGGAATAGAGCGAGGAGTTGGCTTGGGTGGTGTACTCTTACGGAATTCGATGCAGACTCAATGGGCTGAATAGCCTCCTTCTGCACTGTAGGGATTCTATGACTCAAATATTGTCCAATAAAGTCCAAATATTGAACTTGAAATGCACTTGAGGATGGCATGGTGATACAGTGGCTAGCACTGTTGCCTCACAGCGCTAGGAATCTGGGCTTGATTCTGAACTTGGGTGACTGTGGAGTTTTCACATTCTCCTCATGTCTGCGTGGGCTTCCTCCAGGTGCTCCGGTTTCCTTCCAGAGTCCAAAGATGTGCAGGTTAGCAGGATTGGCTCTGCTAAATTGCCACTTAGTGTCCAAAAAGGTTAGTTGTGGTAAGGGGGATAGGATGGGGATACGGACCTAGGTGTGGTGCTCCTTTCGAGGGTTAGTGCAAACTCGATAGGCTGAATGGCCTCCATCTGCACTGTAGGGATTCTATGACTTCTGCCAAGTTGAAGACTTATACAGGAGAAGCAGAAAAAATAAATGACACCACAATGGTACCAGTAAAATATAGCCAAAGGGCTACCCATCTCCCAATGATAAATGCCAGGTTCATATCTTGGCAGTGCCATCTCATCTGGGTGCCAGTATGGCACTGTCAAGGTGCCCAGGAAGTCTTGGCAGCTGGCAGGGGCACTGCCAGGGTGCCAGGCATTTTTCCCATGCCAGAGATCGGGCTTTGGGTTGCCCTGCCCATGTGAGGTAGGGGTGGGAGGGTGTGCAAGGGGCTCCTTTAGGTGAGTTGGGGTCCGGGCGTCACGTCAGGGGAGAGAGGTCGAGAGATCGGTATGCGACTTTGAGTTCCGGCGAGCGGAACTCCTTCGTGCAGGAAACAGGAGTAAGTGCGGCTTCAGCGGGGTATTCCCCGCAGAGGCCCCAGATTGCAACAAAGTCCTGTTAGCAATGTCTTTCTCAGCGCTGCGAGTGCCGAGAAGCACCAGGCGAAATGCGGTTGTCACGGGACTCTGTTGCAATTTGGTTCGATGTTCCTTTGGAGGGACTGATTGTATTGTAACTAAGTAGGTCAACAGTACAAAGGGAACAAGGAAGGTATGTTGTGAGAAGGATACAAAGAATCTGCAAAGGGCTACAGTAAGTGGGCAAACAATTGTCAGATGGAGTTTAATGTGGAAATATATGAGATTGTCCACTTTTGTGGGAAGAATAGAAAAGCAGAATATTATTTAAATGGAGAGCAACTGAAGAATTCTGCATGTACAGAGGGATCGGGGTGTTTTGTACATGAATGACAAAGGTTAGCATACAGACACAGCAAATAATTAGGAGGGTAGTGTTGATTTTATTGAAGTGAGGAATAGAGAATTAAAGTTGAGAAAGCATTTACAGGGTGTTGGTGGCTCTACATCTGGGTTCTGTGCATCCAGTCAGGCAGCCATAATAATGAAACAAAGAACAAAGAAGAGTGCAGCACAGGAACAGGCCCTTCAGCCCTCCGAGCCTGCGCCGACAATGCCCCCCCCGTCTAACCTAAAAACTTCTGCACTTTCGGGGCCCTCTATTCCCATACTGTTCATGTGTTTGTCAAGATGGCCCTTAAACATTACTATCATACCTGCTTCCACCACCTCCTCCGGCAGCGAGTTCCAGGCACCCACTACCCTCTGTATAAAAAACTTCCCTCTCACAACTCCTCTAAATGTTGCCCCTCGCACCTTAAACCTATGCCTCCTAGTAATTGACTCTTCTACCCTGGGGAAAAGCTTCTGACTATCCAGCATGTCCATGCCCCTCATCATTTTGTAGACCTCTTATCAGGTCGCCCCTCAACCTCCGTCGTTCCAGTGAGAACAAATAGAGTTTATCCAACCTCTCCTCATACCTAATGCCTCCATACCAGGCAACATCCTGGTACACCTCAGGAAAATGTTCCTTGCTCACGCATCTCACTTCCTGGTTGTGTCTGAATGGTGCCAATTGGTGGCATGTCTGGCAATGCTTATAGTAATCCTTGCACTGGCAAAGCCCCCTGACTTGAGAGTCAAAGGGAATGAGTCAGCAAAGCTGAAAAGGTGACCACAAAGTTAATGCCCAATTCCTTTTTCTTGACTTCTGTCCCCTATACGCAATAAGAAGGCCCCAAAAGCCACATTTCCAGTATGAGACCCTGTGAAGGATGGAGCGTGGGCTCAGAGTGTGTCTGAGCCCTACCTTTGATTGGGCCATTCTTAGTTGAGGGCTCTGAATGAACAATGCCTTCAGACCATTCTATTGGATTGAAGAGTCACTTAGTAACCTTGGCGCACTACAGGAAGCCATACAGTAATGGCCTGCACACAGTCCATAGAATCCGTACAGTGCCGAATGAGGCTATTTGGCCCATCATGTCTGCCCAGGCCCTCCGATAGAACCCCCTACCTAGGCCCACTTCCCAGCCCTATCCCTGTAACCCGACCAAACCATTTCATCTTTGGACACTGAGGGGCAACTGATTACGGCCAATCGACCTAAGCTACACATCTTTGAACTGTGGGAGGAAACCGGAGCACCTGGAGGAAACCTACGCAGACATGGATAGAAAGTCCCAGAGGACTGGAAAGTGGTGAATGTAACACCGCTGTTTAAGAAGGGAGCGAGGCAGAAGATGGGAAATTATGGCCAGTTAGCCTGACTTGAGTCATTGGTATGATTTTAGAGTCCATTATTAAAGATGAAATTGTGGAGTACTTGGAAGTGCATGGTAAAATAGGACTGAGTCAGCATGGCTTCGTCAAGGGGAGGTCATGTCTGACAAATCTGTTAGAGTTCTTTGAGGAAGTAACAAGGAAGTTAGACAAAGGAGAATCTGTGGGCATGATTCATTTAGATTTCCAGAAGGCCTTTGCAAGGTGCCGCATAGAACATAGAACAGTACAGCACAGAACATTCCCGTTGGCCCTCGATGGTGTGCCGACCTTTGTCCGAAACTAAGATCAAGCTATCGCACTCCCTGTCATTGTGGTGTGCTCCATGTGCCTATCGAATACCTGCTTGAAAGTTCCTAAAGTGTCCGACTCCACTATCACAGCAGGCCGTCCATTCCACACCCTAACCACTCTCTGAGTAAAGAACTTACCTCAGACATCCCTCCTATATCTCCCACCCTGAATCTTATAGTTATGTCCCCTTGTAACAGCTATATCCACCCGAGGAAATAGTCTCAAAACATCCACGCTATCTATCCCCCTCATCATCTTATAAACCTCTATTAAGTCGCCTCTCATCCTCCTCCGCTCCAAAGAGAAATGTTCTAGCTCTCTCAGATGTTCCTCATAAGACCTATCTTGCAAACCAGGCAGCATCCTGGTAAATCTCCTTTGCACCCTTTCCAATGCTTCCACATTCCTCCTATAGTGAGGTGACCAGAACTGTGCACAATACTCCATATGTGGTCTCACCAGGGTCATGTATAGTTGCAGCATAACCCCGCGGCTCTTAAACTCAAGCCCCCTGTTAATAAACGCTAACACACTATAGCCTTCCTCATGGCTCTATCCATTTGAGTGGCAGCCTTCAGAGATCTGTGGACATGAACCCCAAGATCTCTCTGTTCCTCCACATTCCTCAGAACCCTGCCGTTGACCCTGTAATCCGCATTCAAATTTGTCCAACCAAAATGAATCACCCCGCACTTATCAGGGTTAAACTCGATCTGTCATTTTCTGCCCAGCTCTGCATCCTATCAATGTCTCTTTGCAGCCTACAACAGCTCTCAACCTCATTCACTACTCCATCAACCTCATCCACTACTCATCAGCAAATTTACTGACCCACCCTTCAGCCCCTTCCTCCAAGTCATTGATAAAAATCACAAATAGCAGAGGTCAGAGCACTGATCCCTGTGGTACACCGCTGGTAACTGGTCTCCAGTCTGAAAATTTTCCATCCACCACCACCCTCTGTCTTCTATGTGATAGCCAGTTACTTATCCAATTGGCCAAATTTCCCTCTATCCCACACCTCCTTACTTTCTTCATGAGCCGACCATGGGGAACCTTACCTTACCGAAATCCATGTATACGACATCAACTGCTCTACCTTCATCTACACACTGAGTTACCACCCCAAAGAATTCAATCAAATTTGTGAGGCAAGACTTACCCTTCACGAATCTGTGTTGACTATCCCGGATTAAGCTGCATCTTTCCAAATGGCCATTAATCCTATCCCTCAGGACCTTTTCCATTAACTTACCGACCACTGAAGTAAGACTAACCGCCCTATAATCACCAGAGTCATTCTTATTCGCTTTCTTGAACAGAGGAACAACATTCGCCACTCTCCAGTCCTCTGGGACTATCCCCGTGGACAATGAGGACCCAAAGATCAAAGCCAAAGGCTCTGTAATCTCATCCCTTGCCTCCCAAAGAATCCTAGGATATATCCCATCTGGCCCAGGGGACTTGTCGACCCTCAGGATTTTCAAAATTGCTAATACATCTTACCTCATAACATCTACCTCCTCCAGCCTACCCGCCTGTATCACACTCGCATCCTCAAAAACATAGCACCTCTCCTTGATGAACACTGAAGAAAAGTATTCATTCAACGCCTCTCCTATCTCTTCTGACTCCATGCACAAGTTCCCACTACTGTCCTTGACTGGCCCTAACCTCACCCTGATCATTATTTTATTTCTCACAGAAGAGTAAAAAGCCTTGGGGTTTTCCTTGATCTGACCCACCAAGGACTTCTCATGCCCCCTCCTAGCTCTCCTAAGGCATTTTTTGGCTCATTCCTTGCTACCTTGTAACCCTCAAGTGATCCAATTGAACCTTGTTTTCTCATCCTTAAATACTCTTCCTTTTTCTTCTTGACAAGACATTCAAACTCTTTTGTGAACCATGGTTCCCGCACACGGCCATTTCCTCCCTGCCTGACAGGGACATACCTATCAAGGACACGCAGTATTTGTTCCTTGAACAAGCTCCACTTTTCATTTCTGCCTTTCCCTGACAGTTTCTGTTCCCATCTTATGCTCCCTAATTTTTTACTAATCGCATCATAATTACCCCTCCCCCAATTATAAACCTTGCCCTGCCGTATGGCCCTATCCCTCTCCATTGCAATAGTGAAAGACACGGAATTGTGGTCAGTATTGATGAGACCATCAATTCACAAAAAACGATTAGTAGAAGTGAACAGTGGTTTTAATAAGCTAGATCTGTGCCTGCCTGCGACTGCTCTGTACTGAGTGCCGCCTACAGGCTGCAGGCTCCCCGAGGAGGCGGAGCCACAGGCGGAGCCCACTGGGGCATCAACACAATACAGTACAATACAGTGGTGAATTGCAGTAGCAATACATTCACCACAACTATCTCCAAAGTGCTCTCCCACAAACAATTCTAACACTTGGCCCGGTTCATAACCAAGTATCAAATCCAATGTGGCCCCACTTCTTGTCGGCCTATCCACATATTGTGTCAGGAAACCCTCCTGCACACACTATACAAAAACTGCCCCATCCGAACTGTTCGACCTATAGAGGTTCCAAGCAATATTTAGAAAGTTAAAGTCACCCATGACAACAACCATGAGACCTCCATACCTATCCATAATCTGCTTTTCAATTTCTTCCTCCACATCTCTATTACTATTTGGGGGCCTATAGAAAACTCCTAACAACGTGACCGCTCCTTTCCTATTTCTAACTTCTGCCCAAATTACCTCAGTAGGCTGATTCCCCCTTGAACTGACAGGTGAGGACCTTGAGAGGATTGTTATCACTAAGGAAGTAGTGATGGACAAGCTAATGGGGCTAAAGGTGGACAAGTCTCCTGGCCCTGATGGAATGCATCCCAGAGTGCTAAAAGTGATGGCTAGGGAAATTGCAAATGCACGAGTGATAATTTACCAAAATTCACTAGACTCTGGGGTGGTCCTGGCGGATTGGAAATTATCAAACGTGACACCACTTTTTAAAAAAGGAGGTAGGCAGAGAGCGGGTAATTATAGGCCAGTGAGCTTAACTTCAGTCGTAGGGAAGATGCTGGAATCTATCATCAAGGAAGAAATAGCGAGGCATCTGGATAGAAATTGTCCCATTGGGCAAACGCAGCATGGGTTCATAAAGGGCAGGTCATGCCTAACTAATTTAGTGGAATTTTTTGAGGACATTACCAGTGCACTAGATAACGGGGAGCCAATGGATGTAGTATATCTGGATTTCCAGAAAGCCTTTGACAAGGTGCCACACAAAAGGTTGCTGCATGAGATAAAGATGCATGGCATTAAGGGTAAAGTAGTAGCATAGATAGAGGATTAGTTAATTAATAGAAAGCAAAGAATGGGGATTAATGGGTGTTTCTCTGGTTGGCAATCAGTAGCTAGTGGTGTCCCTCAGGGATCCGTGTTGGGCCCACAATTGCTCACAATTTACATAGATGATTTGGAGTTGGGGACCAAGGGCAATATGTCCAAGTTTGCAGATGACACTAAGATAAGTGGTAAAGCGAAAAGTGCAGAGGATACTGGAAGTCTGCACAGAGGGATTTGGATAGATTAAGTGAATGGGCTAGGGTCTGGCAGATGGAATACAATTTTGACAAATGTGAGGTTATCCATTTTGGTAGGAATAACAATAAACGGGATTATTATTTAAATGATAAAATATTAAAGCATGCAGCTGTGCAGAGAGACCTGGGAGTGCCAGTGCATGAGTCACAGAAAGTTGGTTTATAGGTGCAACAGGTGATTAAGAAGGCAAATGGAATTTTGTCCTTCATTGCGAGTGGGATGGAGTTTAAGACTAGGGAGGTTATGCTGCAATTGTATAAGGTGTTAGTGAGGCCACACCTAGAGTATTGTGTTCAGTTTTGGTCTCCTTACTTGAGAAAGGATGTACTGGCTCTGGAGGGTGTGCAGAGGAGATTCACTAGGTTAATCCCAGACCTGAAGGAGTTGGATTATGAGAAGAGGTTGAGTAGACTGGGACTGTACTCGTTGGAATTTAGAAGGATGAGGGGGATCTTATAGAAACATATAAAATTATGAAGGGAATAGATAGGATAGATGCGGGCAGGTTGTTTCCACTGGCGGGTGAAAGCAGAACTAGGGGGCATAGCCTCAAAATAAGGGGAAGTAGATTTAGGACTGAGTTTAGGAGGAACTTCTTCACCCAAAGGGTTGTGAATCTATGGAATTCCTTGCCCAGTGAAGCAGTTGAGGCTCCTTCATTAAATGTTTTTAAGGTAAAGATAGATAGATTTTTTGAAGAATAAAGGGATTAAGGGTTATGGTGTTCGGGCCGGAAAGTGGAGCTGAGTCCACAAAAGATCAGCCATGATCTCATTGAATAGTGGAGCAGGGTCGAGGGGCCAGATGGCCTACTCCTGCTCCTAGTTCTTATGTTCTTATGAACTGCCTTTCTGCAGCCGTTAAACTACCCTTGAGTAACAATGCTACTCCTCCACCTCTTTTACCACCTTCCCTCCTCTTACTGAAACATCGATACCCCGGAACTTCCAACAACCATTCCTGTCCCTGTTCTAACCATGTCTCCGTAATGGCCACAACATCGTAGTCCCAAGTACCAATCCACGCTCCAAGTTCACCTATCTTATTCCGGATGGTCCTTGCATTGAAGTAGATACACTCCAACGCACCTTCCTGTCTGCCGGTACACTCCTGCGACCTTGAAACCCTCCTCATTACCTCACTACTCTCAACACTGGCATCTGGACTACAGCTCGTTTTCCCACCCCCCTGACAAATTAGTTTATACCCCCGCGAAGAGCAGTAGCAAATTTTCATCCCAGGATATTGGTGCCCCTCTGGTTCAGGTGCAAACCGTCCTGTTTGTATAGGTCCCACCTTCCCCAGAAGGTGCTCCAATTATCCACGTACCTGAAACCCTCCCTCCTACACCATCCCTGCAGCCAGGTGTTTATCTGCACTCTCTCCCTGTTCCTCACCTCACTAGCACGTGGCACTGGCAGCAAACCAGAGATGACAACATGGTTTGTCCTGGCTCTCAGCTTCCACCCTAGCTCCCTAAATTTCTGTTTTAAATCCCCGTCCCTACTCTTACCTATGTCGTTGGTACCAATGTGTACCACGACTTGTGACTGTTCCCCCTCCCCCTTAAGGATTCTGAAATCACGGTCCGAGACGTCACTGACCCTGGCACCCTGGAGGCAACATACCATTCGTGAGTCTCTTTCGTTGCCACAGAACCGTCTATCTGTCCCTCTAACTATCGTGTCCCCAATAACTATTGCTCTACTACTCTCCCTCCTTCCCTTCTGAGCCACAGGGACGGACTCAGTGCTGGAGATCTGGTCACCGTGGCTCTGGTAAGTCCCCCCCCCCCACCAGTATCCAAAGCGGTATACTTGTTACTAAGGGGAACGACCACAGGGGACCCCTGTACTGACTGCTTCCTCCCAGCCCCTCTCACCATCACCAATCTATCTTCATTCTTCGGATTAACTACAACTACTATCTATGACCACCTCTGCCTCCCGAATGATCCGAAGTTCATCCAGCTCGAGCTCCAGTTCCCTAACGTGGTTTCTGAGGAGCTGGAGATGAGTGCACTTCCCACAGGTGTCCCTCACCTCAAACATTCTGCAGGAGGAACATTGCACTGCCTTTCCTGCCACCCCCCTAGATACCTTTCAGATAAAACCAGAAAAAGAAAGAAAGAGCTTACCTGATATTCACTCACCCCCTTAGGTTAGAAGAGGTGGAAGGGTAGTGTCTCGTGTTTAGCAACCGCCCAACTTAAATACAGGTAAAAATAAAACACTTAACCAGCAACCACTGCGTCCCTCACTATAACAGCAATCAGCTGTTAGGGGCCCGTGCAAACAATTTAAATCTGTACTACGTACCCAGCAGTCACTCTGTCCTCACTCCGACAGGATTCAGTTGGAAACCCCCAATGGTAAGTTTTTAAAAATTCACTCACCTTCCCAGCAAGCACTCAGCAACCACTGTGTCCCGCACTATAACATCAATCAGCTCGGAGACTATTTAATAGGAGACTATTAAATAAGATAAGAGCCCATGGTGTTAAGGGTAAGATCCTGGCATGGATAGAGGATTGGGTGACTGGCAGAAGGCTGAGAGTGGGGATAAAGGGATCTTTTTCAGGATGACAGCCGGTGACTAGTGGTGTGCCTCAGGGGTCTGTGCTGGGACCACAACTTTTCACAACATACATTAATGATCTGGAAGAAGGAACCAAAGACATTGTTGCTAAGTTTGCAGATGATGCAAAGATCTGTAGAGGGACAGGTAGTGTTGAGGAAGCAGGGGGGCTGCAGAAGGACTTGGACAGGCTAAGAGAGTGGGCAATGAAGTGGCAGATGGAATACAATGTGGAAAGGTGTGAGGTTATGCACTTTGCAAGGTGAAATGGAGGCTATCTTCTAAATGGGAAAATGCTTAGGAAATCAGAATCACGAAGTGACTTGGGAGTCCTTGTTCACGGTTCTTTTAAGGTTAACGTGCAGGTTCAGTCGGCAGTTAGGAAGACAAATGCATTATTAGCATTCATGTCGAGAGGGCTAGAATACAAGAGCAGGGAGGTACCTCTGAGGCTGTAGAAGGCTCTGGTCAGACCCCATTTGGACCCCGTGTCTAAGGAAGGATGTGCTGGCCTTAGAACGGGTCAAGAGGAGGTTCACAAGAATGATCCTTGAAATGAAGAGCTTTTTGTATGAGGAACGGTTGAGGACTCTGGGTCTGCACTCGTTGGAGTTTAGAAGGATGAGGGGGATCTTATTGAAACTTACAAGATACTGCGAGGCCCGGATAGAGTGGACATGGAGAGAATGTTTCCACTTGTAGGAAAAACTAGAAGCAGAGGACGCAATCTCAGACTAAAGGGACGATCCTTTAAAACAGAGATGAGGAGGAATTTCTTCAGGCAAAGGGTGGTGAATCAGTGGAACACTTTGCCGCAGAAGGCTGTAGAGGCCAAATCACTGAATGTTTTAAAGACAGAGCTAGATAGGTTCTTGATTAATAAGAGGAACACTGGTTATGGGGAGAAGGCAGGAGAATGGGGATGAGAAAAATATCAGCCATGATTGAATGGCGGAGTAGACTCGATGGGCCGAGTGTACTAATTCTGCTCTTATGTCTTATGGTCTTATGGTCCACACAGACAATCATTCAAGGCCGGATTCGAACCCAGGTCCCTGGAACTGTGAGGCAGAAGTGCTCACCAGTTTAAAGTGCCTCCTCAGCTGGTTCCAAATTTGTATAAATTACTCCGCCACTGGACACCTCTTATAATTACTCGGAACGCACGTTAGTGGGGGCAGTCACTAGAGCCCTCAGGCTCATACCCTCCTCTAGCCTGACACAATCTACCGCCCCCCCCCCCGCCGCCCACGCCACCCCACCCCCCCCCCCCCCCCACCCCCACCCCCACCTCCACCATTCACTGTCCAACTATAATACAACAAATTCTGCAGCACCAGCCCCCTTCCCGTCTCTGCAACAGAGCCCTCTTCATCCTGGGCACTTTCCCTGACCACACAAATTCTGAGATTAACGCATCTACATTCTGAAAAAAGGGGAGGAAAATGAACCTACGAAAAGCAAAGGGCCCTGACAAAAACCCTGGCCGTACACTCAGATCCTGAGCAGACCAACTGGCTGGTGTGTTTGCGGACATCTTCAACCTCTCCCTACTCTGTTCCAAAGTTCCCACCTGCTTCAAGAAAACCACTATCATATCGGTGCCAGAACCAGGCAGCGTGCCTCAACGACTACCGCACATGGCCCTGACATCTATTATTATGAAGTGCTTTTGAGTGAGTGCATAGCTGATTGAGTGCATAGCTAGGAAATGGAATTATTCAAAAAGCCGTGACTGCAAAAAGATATTCACTGTTTCAGATAATGAATAAACTATTGAACTTTGGGGTCGTGTCTGTAGAAATTGTTTCAATGAATGTTTCATATAATGAAAAGACCATTGTAATCTAGTGAATTTTGTAACAAGAATATATAAAATAATTAGCTACAGCAAGGTTGATGGCTTGCTGTGATGTGAGATTCCCATCCTCGTAAAGTGGCACACGTAGACACTGAAATAATTTTGATGGACATTAGTAAATCCTAAGTAATGACCAATTTTTGATTAATAAATCATCCTCCAAGTAACAGACATCTATTTGAACAAAACAGGAGGTCGCAATTGAAAATTAGAAACCAATGAGAGTAAATGAGGAATTAGACCATCGATAAGGATTTCCTTAAAAGTAAGACCTTGTGGTCAAGGGTTCCTTCCGAATTTATGCTTTCCTGAATTTTTGAACCATCTATCGATTTACTTTGTTTTGAAGTAATTTATTTCTACGTTTCTTATGTTTTATGTTGAACACTTTTTGCCATGTTCTGACCAGTTTATGCATTATTTGATCAAAGTTTTGATTCAGCTCTTATACAAGTGTATTATGGTGAATAATTAGCAATAAAAGTTGTTTTTTGACACCTCCAATCAACCGGACTAGCGACTCTTATTAGAAGTTACAATAAGATATCCTACACTCATACCCCTGTGCACACCTAAATACCCTGAGTTCATCTCATTCATTCGTACACTTTCCATGGGGGACGCATAAAGCAACCGAACCTATGCCACAAACCTCAGCCCAATTCTCCCCAGGATTTCAAACAAATATCTTCAATCTACCTGGTCAAAGGCCTTCTCTGCATCCATTGACATAATCACCTCCGGCACTTGTCCCCTCTGACGAGGTCATAATTACTTTTAACAACCTCCTAATATTACTAGAGAGTTGCCTCCTCTTCAGAACACAAACCCCGTTTGATCCTCCGAGACCAACTCCGGCACATACCCCTCCAACCTTCTCGCCAATATGTTTTCCAGAACTTTCACATCGGTATTCAGCAGCAAGATGCGTTTATAGGTCTCTGATGGATCCTTCCCCTTTTTTGAGATCAGCAAAATCAACGCCTGCGCCTGCATTGCCGACAACTCTCCCTTCTCCATCATTTCATTAAACATTTCCAAAAGGTCGGGGGAAACTCTGTCATGCACTGCTTATAAAATCCTGCCGGAAAGCCATCCGGCCCCGACGCCTTCCCCGACTGCATCATGCCAATGCACTCAATTACCTCCTTTAGCCCCAACAGCATCTCCAGTGCCTGCCTCTTCCCCTCTCCCAACCCCGGGAACTCCAGCCCATCTAAAAACCGACCCATATCAACCTCCGCCTCCCCCAGCTCAGCCCTATACAGACCTTCATAATAGGCCTTGAACACCTCATTAATCCTCTCTGGATCCCCTCCCCCTTCACCTGAATAATTTCCCTCACAGCTGCCTGTTGCCACAGCTGGTGGGCCAGTATGCGACTCGCCTTCTCCCCCCACTCATACTGCACTCCCCCGCTGAAGGGGGGGGGCAGCGATGAGACCTCTTAAAACTGAATAGCTGGGATGCCACTGGAGTAGTTTTACATAAGTTAGTTTATTAAGGATTGAGATTAATTATAGAAAGGGCAGCACGGTAGCATGGTGGTTAGCATAAATGCTTCACAACTCCAGGGTCCCAGGTTCAATTCCCGGCTGGGTCACTGTCTGTGTGGAGTCTGCACGTCCTCCCCGTGTGTGCGTGGGTTTCCTCCGGGTGCTCCGGTTTCCTCCCACAGTCCAAAGATGTGCGGGTTAGGTGGATTGGCCATGCTAAATTGCCGGTAGTGTCCTAAAAAAAGTAAGGTTAGGGGGGGGGGGGGGGGGTTGGGTTACGGGTATAGGGTGGATACGTGGGTTTGAGTAGGGTGATCATTGCTCGGCACAACATCGAGGGCCGAAGGGCCTGTTCTGTGCTGTTCTATGTTCTACAAGTGGATAGCACTGTGGCTTCACAGCGCCAGGGTCCCTAGGTTCAATTCCCGGCTGGGTCACTGTCTGTGTGGAGTCTGCACGTTCTCCCCGTGTTCCTGTTTCCTCCCACAGTCCAAAGACGTGCAGGTTAGGTGGATTGGCCATGCTAAATTGCCCTTCGTGACCAAAAAGGTTAGGAGGGGTTATTGGGTTACGGGGATGAGGTGGAAGTGAGGGCTTGAGTGGGTCGGTGCAGACTCGACGGGCCGAATGGCCTCTTTCTGCACTGTATGTTCTATGTTCGAACCATTAAACTGTATTTTCGGACATAGCAGTGATAATCATGTAAACTCTAGCTGCAAGCAGTGGCCACAAAGTATGATGGGATTTAGGCTCGCTAATTTGCCCATGTGTTTGAGACGTAGGAGATGTGTGATCAGCAAATTACTAGTAAACACACATTTTTATCAGTAGCCTCCAATATACCTCTGGAACAATCGATGAAGGGAAAAGGAAGCCACTTTTGATATCCTGTTCTTCTGAAACAATCCATGGAGTAAAGAGGATGCCAGTTCTGCCATCCTGTCCCTCACCAACAATGTTAAGATGGGGAAACAACTTATGATTGACGTCAAGCCTTTTGTAAACACAGCTAACAGGATGAGACTCAATCATGGGCTGATCGCAATTTTATTGGATAAAATTTAAACGTGACACCTTCATGGATTGGATCAAGATAAACTGGGATGGACCATTGAGTTTTGGAAATTGTATAATTTATGTGTTTTTATCAGTATTTAGTAGATAGATCTTGGCAAGCATCCAGGTCTCATCTCTCGTATACACAAACCCAAGCTTGGGAAAATAAAATCGTCTTATCCAGATTGTTGATGTGTCTGTTGCTCTCTGTACTGAGTTTAGCCACAGGGCCGGCTCAAGGTACCGGCAACTCGGGCAGTCGCCCGGGCCGCCATGTGCTAGGGGGCGCCAGACTCGGGTCCCGCGCATGCGCAGTTGGGCCGGTGCCAACCAGCGCATGCGCGGTGGCCGCCCTCCCCCAGGGCTGGCCGCCCTCCCCCAGGGCGGCGCCCCCTCGGTCCGCCCCCTCGGTCCACCCCCCCCTGTCCGCCCCCTCGGTCCGCCCCCCCCCCGCTCGGTCCGCCCCCCGCCTCAGGTCCCCCCCCCCGCCCCCCCCTCGGGTCCGCCCCCCCCTCGGGTCCGCCCCCCCTCGGGTCCACCCCCCCCTCGGCCCCCCCCCCCCGGCCCCCCCACCCCCTCCGGCCCCGCCGCCCCCCGGCCCCCCCCCAGCCCCGCCCCCCCCCCTGCCCCGGCCCCGCCCCCCCCCAGCCCCGGCCCCCCCCCCACCTCCCCAAGGGCGCCGAAGTTCAGCTTGCCCGGGGCGCCAGCAACCCTAGGGCCGGCGCTGTTTAGCCACAGGGAAGGACCTCACGTGAAAGCTGACTCTATGTGCAGACCTTGAAACCACTCGTACACCCATCGCCCTCCGCAGCTGACCCACCACTCTTTCTGTCGCCAACCCATCAAACTGCCCCTGCAACCTCTTTCATTCCGCCAACAACTCCTTCATGGGGTCAAACAGTCGCCGATGCTCCTCCCTCCCATCTGAGCCTCATCGTCCTTGAACTAAACAATCCCCCCCTCCCCCGGACCACCACCTTCAAGGTCTTCCAAAACGTGGCTGCCGATACCTCCCCATTCTGAATAAACTCAACATAATGCTTAATTGTCACTGCCATCTTCCCACAGAATTCCTTGTCGGCCAAAAGCCCCAAATCCAACCTCCATCCCAGCCTCTGTGCCTGACCCAACCCAAGTCTTAAATTGAGAGTGCAGGGCGTGGTCCAAAATCACTATTCCACACCATCCACCCCCATCAGCACCGCCTAGCTCACCACAAAAAGTCAATCTGGGAATAGACCCTAGACATAAGCGAGAAGAAGGAATACTCCCTCTCTTCCAGGTGCCCGACCACCACCATCTCCCCGCTCCCTCCATGCCCAAATGCGTCCTCCTTCATGGAGTCATACAGTCCCCGATGCTCCTCCCTGCATAAGAGCACATAGCCTCTCCCCTCCCCACTCACCATCCCCATCTCAGCTACGCATCTCATCTGTACCCCTGCATTGCTTCTCTCCAGATCTCCTGCCAGGCCCTTCCCTCCATACCCTGCACCCAACCAACACAAGAAACATCACCCAAAATGGCTCCCATATAGAGCCCCCCCCCCCCCGCCCACCGTCCCATCCCAACCCACAACAACCCCTCATATACTACACAGAGCTTAACCAACAGAGTGCAATAAAAATAAACATGATACCTCCAACATCAAAGGCCCCCCTCCGAAAATAACAGCAATTTGACTTGAATACAAAAACACAAAAATACAAAAAAGGAAGGGGTGCAACCACCCCATAACAAACTTTCCCAATGGGCAAACAGAAACAGATAACAAAATTCAACAGAGATAGAACATCCACCCATTCAGCCATTCCACCCATTCTAACCTTTCAGCCCTCCCCCAGCTATGTTCTTTACGTCATTTGCCACCGACAGTGTCCCAAAGTAATATTCCCGGCCCCGAAAGTGACCCAACGTCTGGTCGGATGGAGCATCCCAAACCGAATCTGGCACCGATACAACACTGCCTTGGCTTTGTTGAACCCCACTCATCTCACGGTCAGCTTCACTCCAATGTCCTGATGAATCTGGATTTGATTTCCTTCCCAATCGCAATCCCGCTGCACGCCAGCCCACCTCAGAATCTTTCCCTTGTCCTGGAACTTGTGCATATGCACAATCACCGCCTGCAGCAGCCCCCTGCTCTTGGCCTCTGCCTCAGGGATTGAAGGGCCCGACCCATCTCCAGGGCCTTGTTCAACACCTTCTTGTCCACCAAACTGGCCAGCACCCTTGCAACAAAGCCCATAGCACCCATTCCCTCCACTCCCTCCGGCAGGCCCACAATCCACAGATTTTGCCACATGAACCGGTTTCCCTGGTCCTTTACCTTTGCTTGCAGCATCACACACACGTCCCCTAGGATTGTCATCTCCACTTTCAGCATCACAATCCAGTCACTCTGGTCAGACTCCAGCTTCTGCATTACCGGCTCCTGCACCTCCAGGCTCCTCTCCACTCATTCCAAAGTCCCGCAAAGAGGTGCCTCTGCCCCCTCAATTGCCTTTGGCCAGTCACTCTGCATTTCTTTATGCTGCTGCCGAAATTCGTCCTAATGAAGCTCATCAACTGATCCATTTGCTGCTTTCCAGACGATGATGATCCTTCCCCTCTGCCATTTTTGCAATTGATGCTGCACCACGAGTCTCCTCCAACTCCTTAGCCAGGGCTCTCACTGTTTTCTGTTGAGTTGGGTAACCCGCAGACATGCCCATCCAGGAGATAACTAATCCCCCTCCACTCCATACAACGTTTCCTACAGAATTTTCCAAAGTTCGAGTAAAAGGGGCTAAACACAACCCCTTCAAGCAGGAGCCACCCTGTGTGCGACCACTCACTCCATGGTCGCCTACTGAAGTCGTGCCCAAAGAATGGTTTGTATAAGTTAGAACATAGAATAGTACAGCACAGAACAGGCCCTTCGGCCCTCGATGTTGTGCCAGGGAAATGTGTGTCATCTCTTAGGCAGCTCCAGCTGCACAGTTCAGCAGGAACAATGCTCATCTTAGTTGACACTTGAGTGTAACTAGTAACTGTAACATTTTGTTTCAAGGATCTTAACAGAAACCCCACAGTGCAGGAGGCCATTCGGCTATTGAGCCTACACTGATCCTCCAAAACAGCACCCCACCGAGGCCCATACTCCTTCCCTATCCCCACCTAACCTTTTGGATACTCAAGGGCAATTTAGCATGGTCAGTCTCCTGTCCTGCACATCTTTGGACTGAGAGGAAACCAGAGTACCCAGAAGAAACCCATGCAGACACAGGGAGAATGTTTAAATTCCTTCGTACTCACTCTCTGGCTGTTCAGTAAAGCCAATGCCCGGCAAGGATGAAAACCAAGATCCAATTAAAAGGTGTACAGGCCACAAGATCTGGTTTGGGGGGAGGTTAATAGGGAGTGTAATTGGAAAAGGATGGCAGACAGAAGTAGATACAAACGTTTCAAACCTGGACAGAAACTGTGCGTTACAGTATGCAACTGCACATTAGAACTTTAGTTTACCTTTAACTTCAGGGTTGGATTTCTAGTGCAGGTGATCTACAAAACTGTCATCTTTCAGTTTTATTTTAACCTCATTTTAAATCATCAGCTTTCAGAACAATCATAAATACATGCAAAATGTAAGCCTTTACAGTTTTCTTTCACCGACTTGCAAGGTTTATTCTACCATTCTTCTCTTCATGTTCATAATGTATTTTCAAGATAAACTATTTTAGAATGTTATTGGTACAAATTTCCTGGCATTTATTAAAAACTGTACACAATGAACTTCTAAATTCCACTGCAATTGGACTGAAACTTTACTGGCAAGATGTAGAAAAACAGCACGGTAGCATTGTGGATAGCACAATCGCTTCACAGCTCTAGGGTCCCAGGTTCGATTCCGGCTTGGGTCACTGTCTGTGCGGAGTCTGCACATCCTCCCCGTGTCTGCGTGGGTTTCCTCCGGGTGCTCCGGTTTCCTCCCACAGTCCAAAGATGTGCAGGTTAGGTGGATTGGCCATGATAAATTGCCCTTAGTGTCCAAAATTGCCCTTAGTGTTGGGTGGGGTTACTGGGTTATGGGGATAGGGTGGAGGTGTTGACCTTGGGTAGGGTGCTCTTTCCAAGAGCCGGTGCAGACTCGATGGGCCGAATAGCCTCCTTCTGCACTGTAAATTCTATGTAAAAAAAATAGAATAAAATATATACAATTAGAAAGATTAGCAACTGTTATAGCTCGTTATTTCTTCCTCTTCCCGAGCATGTTGATATAATGCAGCACACAGTCTTTCAACTTGCCCTTCATTAATTGACATGTAGTCTTAATTACTCAGCTTCAGTGTTTAAGAAATCTAATCCCTCCAGTGATGTCCATACCCTGGATTACAGCACTTGTACAATGTAGTCATAGGCCGATTAGTAGATCAGGTTTATATCTGCATGTAATATGTCAGGGGATATTCACATTTAGGACAGGCTTCTGTTGCACAGTCAATATTTTCCCACGCAGCAGTTCTGTGTGGTCTTTTATGCCAAAAATCCTGCGTGAAACCCTCGCCTATTCTGGGTCCAATAGTGGGCTAGGAGTGGCACCGGGTGAAACTCACCACTCACGTGCTGAAAAGGGGCTGGATTAGCACACTGGGTTAAATCGCTGGCTTTTAAAGCAGACCAAGGCAGGCCAGCAACACGGTTCAATTCCCGTACAAGCCTCCCCGAACAGGCGCCGGAATGTGGCGACTAGGGGCTTTTCACAGTAACTTCATTTGAAGCCTACTTCTGACAATAAGCGATTTTTTTTCTGCCTTTTTCATTAAATTATTTTCTTGGGAAATGATCTGTTTTTTACTTTGCTTGTGATGTTGTGAATTTGGGGACAGGTGCACAAGCAAACTGGTAACATTTCTGTCCCTCCTCCACGATCAGCACGCTCGTACAGGTCGGACAGAAGAGCAGCATCATTGGAAACCTATTTGCTTTCCAAAAATATACTTTATTCAGAATATTTATAAAAAAACATTACATGACCATTCAAAATTGACATTACATAAAGTGCAAATAAAATCAGCCTGTGGGATTCTCCATCGCCAGGATCCTCTGCCCCGTCGGCAGCACATCCACGCCCACGGGTTTCCTGATGGCATGGGGTGGCCACAATAGGAAACCCCATTGGCCGGCTGTGGAAACGGAGAATCCTGCTGCCAGCGAGGGTCCGCCGCACAGGGAAACCGGGCTGGCAGGACAGAGAATCCCGCCCAGTTTCTTCCCATACTCTACATTACTCACTGTATTTACAATGACAGTTAAAATTAGAAAGTTTAATACATTTCAAACATATAGCCTGGGGGTTTCTGTTACTTACCAGCCACTGAGTGTACGAAGTGGTGGCATTGCCCCGTTGCACCTTTGTGGTCACTGCCCCAAGCCTTAGTGTGTCCTCAGCACATAGTCCTGGAGTTTGGAATGTGCCAGTCTTCAACACTCGCTCAAGAACAACACTTTTCACTGGAAGACCAATACGTTTTGAGCAGAGCAAAGAGTGTTTCATGGAGGTGATGCCCTTTGGCCTCAGCTGCTGTTTGTCTAGGAACAATACAGAGGATCTTGTGCCAGGGAGCTGCTCGGGATGAACCTCAACACAAACCACTGCATCGCTCTCCAGACCTTCCTTGCAATAGTACATTCCAGAAGGAGATGTGTGACATCCCCATCGTAGCACCTTCAAAGGAAAGAGGAGGTGAGACTCAAGTGGCTGAATTCTCTGCCGGCGGGATGCTCCGTTTTGTCGGCAGCCCGGGGGATTCCCGACGGCATGGGGCTGCCCCACAATGGGAAACGACATTGACCAGCCGCCAGAACGGAGTATCCCACCGGTGGAGTGAAACAGACACGCGGCGCGACAAGGCAGAGAATCTAGCCCAATGTGCCTCGGAAGGATCTGACGAGGAAGACCTTTCCCAGTACTAGACAAGCTAGGTCTCAGGTGCGGTACACGTGTGGTGTCAGCCGTGTGGGAACCCTGCTTGGCGGCTGCGGACTGTGTCCAGCGCCACCACACTTGGCCGGCATCCATGTCGCTGGCCAGGGGGGCTTCTACGAGGACTGGGCGATGGGTGGGAGCTGGCCATGGGGTATGCTGTGGGGTCACGGATGGCGGGTCGGGTCCACACACTGGCGATGCCAGTTGTACGGTGCGAACGCTGCAGGTTGTCAGCCTTGCACATGGGACCCAGCCATTCTCTGGCCTTTTTCAGCACAGGAGTCGTGGGTTTCACCCGGCGCCACTCCTAGCCCATCATTGGACCCGGAATCGGTGAGGGCTTCACGCAGGAATTTTGGTCATAAAAGACCACACATGCTCCGTTGGCACCAACACTTAGTTACTGAAACGGATTGGTAGAGGAGTGGATCAGGGTATTATGGAAGCAACTGTCTCAAGGAACTGTCATGTGAGAGTACCTTTAAAAAATGGGTGTTTGTCAAATAGCTGTGGTGGATGTACCTTAAGAAATGGGGTTTATCAAATAGCTGCAGTGATGTCAGAGTGTGGGTGGAGCTGGGCTGTCTGTCTGCTTTACTTTCGCTTTTAGCTGGCAGCTACAGGTTGTGTTTGGTTTCGTTTTGCAGATTGGGAGCTGCTTCCAGAGAAACAAGGTGTAGTTCTGATCTCTCTCTGTATGAAAGGATTGTCTTCAGATCACCTGTTAATTTAACAGTGATACCTGCTCTCAGTAGAGAATTTAAACCTGTTGTCTTTCTGTAAAAAGGGTCTTTTGTCTCATGGATGTTGCAAGGAAAGGTTAAGGGTTAATTATGGAGTACTGTATTCTTTGGGGGGAGTATTTGAGTTGATAGTTGCTAAGATGTTGACTATGTGTGTTTAAAAATGTTAACTGGATTCATAGAATAAATGTTGTTTTTGTTTAAACATACTTTAGCTCTCTGTTGCATCACACCTGTAAAGTGGACCCTTGTGCTTCCCATAACCAAAATCTATTTAATGTTATGGGTCCGGTGAACTCCATGATATAGTTTGGGGTTCTCTAAACCCTGGCCCGTAACAAATTGGGGGCTCGAGGGGATAAAGTCGATCTATTGGGTTGGCTTTGTGAACTTAAAGACAGTGAGGGGTGAGCATATTATGGTTGCTTCTCAGGTGTGGTATACCAGTTTAAGTAGGGAATATGTTGTGGACAATGGCTCTTTCAGAGGCTCTGAGGATTTTGGGGGTGGAGAAGGTCACACGCAGTACCTTACGAACAGAGACTAAAAACAAGCTTTTAGATTTGGCAAAAACATTGCAGTTAATATTACCTGACAGAATATGAAAAGAAGAGGTACTTACGAGCTGAGCATTTAAAATTGCCTGAGATTCAGTCTGACTCATTAGAAATGGCAAAACTTCAGTTACAAATCAAGCAACTATTTCACAACTGGGCAGCACGGTAGCATGGTGGTTAGCATAAATGCTTCACAGCTCCAGGGTCCCAGGTTCGATTCCCGGCTGGGTCACTGTCTGTGCGGAGTCTGCACGTCCTCCCCGTGTGTGCGTGGGTTTCCTCCCACAGTCCAAAGATGTGCGGGTTAGGTGGATTGGCCATGCTAAATTGCCCGTAGTGTCCTAAAAAGTCATGTTAAAGGGGGGGGGGGGGTTGTTGGGTTACGGGTATAGGGTGGATACGTGGGTTTGAGTAGGGTAATAATTGCTCGGCACAACATCGAGGGCCAAAGGGCCTGTTCTGTGCTGTACTGTTCTATCTATCTATCTAACTTGAACATGAAAAAGAATGAAAGCATCTTGAATACGCAATGAGAGAAAAAGAGAGAGAAAGGGAGATACATATGAGGGACAAAGAAAAAGAGAGAGAGGAAAGAGAAAAAAAGAGAGAAAGGGAGATACAGATCAGGGGAAAAGAAAAGGAGAGAGAACAAAGGAACAAGGCTAGAATAGCCCCAGCAGAACAAAACGAAATAGAAAGGGAGGTACAGATCAGGGAAAAAGAAAAAGAGAGAGGAAAGGGAAAAAGAGAGAGAGTTTGAACTTCAGAAAATGGCCATGAAACAGGACAGTCAGTTAAAATTGGCGGGTGTAAAGGAAAACGGAGGATAGTGATGAGGATAAAGAAAAAGAGCGTCATAGTCGAAGGCTTAGTGCGGATCTATTTAAATATGTCCAAACATTGCCAAGGTTTGATGAGAAGGAGGTAGAAGCCTTTTTCATTTCATTTGAAAAGGTGGCTAAACAAATGAAATGGTCACAGGACATGTGGGTATTACTGATTCAAACAAACCTGGTAGGTAGGGCCAGTGAAGTGTTTGCATCACTACCAGAGGAGGTATTTGGGATGTATGAGGCGGTGAAAAAATCCATCTGAGGTGCATATGAACTAGTGCCTGAAGGCGACACACAAAGGTTTAGAAACTTAAGGAAACAAACATACATGGGGTTTGAAAGGATAAAACAGGGTAATTTTGATAGGTGGATAAGGGCTTTGAAATTAGACCAAACGCTTGAAGCTCTCAGAGAAATTATACTTTTGGAGGAGTTTAAAAATTGAATTCCTGATATAGTGAGAACTCATGTGGAAGAGCAGAGGGTTAAAACTGTGAGGTTAGCAGCAGAAATGGCAGATGATTATGAATTAGTTCATAAATCAAAACTTGGTTTCTGATATCAGTTTCAGCCTATGAGGGATATAAACTGTGGAAAAGAGAAATACTCAAGTGGTAGAGGTCAAGGTGGTCTGATGGGAGATAATAAGGAGAGTGTACCTCAGATCAAAAAGGAAATCCAGGAGTGTGGAAGAGACATGAAAAGTTTCAAATATTTTCACTGTAATAAACTAGGCCATGTAAAGTCACAGTGTTGGTGGTTGAAGAAAAGCTCTAGAAAGGCTGATAGAACATAGAACATAGAACGATAAAGCACAGTACAGGCCCTTCGGCCCTCGATGTTGCACCGACATGGAAAAAAAACTAAAGGCCATCTAACCTACACTATGCCCTTATCATCCATATGCTTATCCAATAAACTTTTAAATGCCCTCAATGTTGGCGAGTTCACTACTGTTGCAGGTAGGGCATTCCACGACCTCACCACTCTTTGCGTAAAAAACCCACCTCTGACCTCTGTCCTATATCTATTACCCCTCAATTTAAGGCTATGTCCCCTCGTGCTAGCCACCTCCACGGCTCTCGCTGTCCACCCTATCTAACCCTCTGATCATTTTGTATGCCTCTATTAAGTCACCTCTTAACCTTCTTCTCTCTAACGAAAACAACCTCAAGTCCATCAGCCTTTCCTCATAAGATTTTCCCTCCATACCAGGCAACATCCTGGTAAACCTCCTCTGCACCCGTTCCAAAGCTTCCACGTCCTTCCTATAATGAGGCGACCAGAACATAGAACATAGAACACAGAACAGTACAGCACAGAACAGGCCCTTCAGCCCTCGATGTTGTGCCGAGCAATGATCACCCAACTCAAACTCACGTATCCACCGTATACCCGTAACCCAACAACTCCCCCTTAACCTTACTTTTTAGGACACTACGGGCAATTTAGCATGGCCAATCCACCTAACCCGCACATCTTTGGACTGTGGGAGGAAACCGGAGCACCCGGAGGAAACCCATGCACACCCGGGGAGGACGTGCAGACTCCGCACAGACAGTGACCCAGCCGGGAACCGAACCTGGAACCCTGGAGCTGTGAAGCATTGATGCTAACCACTATGCTACCGTGCTGCCCGTACTGTACGGAACTGTACGCAATACTCCAAATGCGGCCGTACTAGAGTTTTGTACAACTGCAACATGACCTCATGGCTCCGGAACTCAATCCCTCTACCAATAAAGGCCAACACACCATAGGCCTTCTTCACAACCCTATCAACCTGGGTGGCAACTTTCAGGGATCTATGTACATGGACACCGAGATCCCTCTGCTCATCCACACTACCAAGAATTTTACCATTAGCCAAATATTCCGCATTCCTGTTATTCTTTCCAAAGTGAATCACCTCACACTTCTCCACATTAAACTCCATTTGCCACCTCTCAGCCCAGCTCTGCAGCTTATCCATGTCCCTCTGTAACCTGCAACATCCTTCCGCACTGTCTACAACTCCACCGACTTTAGTGTCGTCTGCAAATTTACTCACCCATCCTTCTGCGCCCTCCTCTAGGTCATTTATAAAAATGACAAACAGCAACGGCCCCAGAACAGATCCTTGTGGTACGCCACTCGTAACTGAACTCCATTCTGAACATTTCCCATCAACTACCACTCTCTGTCTTCTTTCAACTAGCCAATTTCTGATCCACATCTCTAAATCACCCTCAATCCCCAGCCTCCGTATTTTCTGCAATAGCCGACCACGGGGAGCCTTATCAAACGCTTTACTGAAATCCATATACACCACATCAACTGCTCTACCCTCGTCTACCTGTTCAGTCACCTTCTCAAAGAACTCGATATGGTTTGTGAGGCATGACCTACCCTTTACAAAACCATGCTGACTATCCCTAATCATATTATTCCTATCTAGATGATTATAAATCGTATCTTTTATAATTCTCTCCAAGACTTTACCCACCACAGACGTTAGGCTCACCGGCCTATAGTTACCGGGGTTATCTCTACTCCCCTTCTTGAACAAAGGGACCACATTTGCTATCCTCCAGTCCTCTGGCACTATTCCTGTAGCCAATGATGACCTAAAAATCAAAGCCAAAGGCTCAGCAATCTCTTCCCTGGCTTCCCAGAGAATCCTAGGATAAATCCCATCAGGCCCCGGGGACTTATCTATTTTCACCTTGTCCAGAATTGCCAACACTTCTTCCCTACGCACCTCAATGCCATCTATTCTAATAGCCTGGGTCTCAGCATTCTCCTCCACAATATTATCTTTTTCTTGAGTGAATACTAACGAAAAGTATTCATTTAGTATCTCGCTTATCTCCTCAGCCTCCACACACAACTTCCCACCACTGTCCTTGACTGGCCCTACTCTTACCCTAGTCATTCTTTTATTCCTGACATGCCTATAGAAAGCTTTTGGGTTTTCCTTGATCCTACCTGCCAAAGACTTCTCATGTCCCCTCCTTGCTCGTCTCAGCTCTCTCTTTAGATCCTTCCTCGCTTCCTTGTAACTATCAAGCGCCCCAACTGAAACTTCACGCCTCATCTTCACATAGGCCTCCTTCTTCCTCTTAACAAGAGATTCCACTTCTTTGGTAAACCACGGTTCCCTCGCTCGACCCCTTCCTCCCTGCCTGACTGGTACGTACTTATCAAGAACATGCAATAGCTGTTCCTTGAACAAGCTCCACATATCCAGTGTTCCCAACCCTTGCAGCCTACTTCTCCAACCTACACATCCTAAGTCATGTCTAATGGCATCATAATTGCCCTTCCCCCAGCTATAACTCTTGCCCTGCGGGGTATACTTATCCCTTTCCATCACTAACGTAAAGGTCACCGAATTGTGGTCACTGTTTCCAAAGTGCTCACCTACCTCCAGATCTAACACCTGGCCTGGTTCATTACCCAAAACCAAATCCAATGTGGCCTCGCCTCTTGTTGGCTTGTCAACATATTGTGTCAGGAAACCCTCCTGCACACATTGTACAAAGAACGACCCATCTAATGTACTTGAACTATATCTTTTCCAGTCAATATTTGGAAAGTTAAAGTCTCCCATAACAACTACCCTGTTACTTTCGCTCTTTTCCAGAATCATCTTCGCCATCCTTTCCTCTACATCCCTAGAACTATTAGGTGGCCTATAGAAAATTCCCAACAGGGTGACCTCTCCTTTCCTGTTTCTAACCTCAGCCCATACTACCTCGGAATAAGAGTCGCCATCTAGCATCCTTTCCGCCACCGTAATACTGTCCTTGACTAGCAGCGCCACACCTCCCCCTCTTTTGCCCCCTTCTCTGAGCTTACTAAAACACCTAAACCCCGGAACCTGCAACAACCATTCCTGTCCCTGCTCTATCCATGTCTCTGAAATGGCCACAACATCGAAGTCTGATGTGGTAAAACAGGATAAGGCAGTGGGCTTTGTTAAAGTGGTAAAGGAAAGCCCAAGTGAAGCGAAGGAGGTACAAATGAGGTGATTGATGAGAAGGTGCCTGCTATCTTTAAAGAATTTACTTGTGTGGGTAAAGTTTACTCATGTGTATCAGAAGGGGCAGGTAAAGAAGTCACAATTTTAAGAGACACAGGGGCTAGTCAATCTTTAATGGTAAGAGATGAGGAGTTATGTAGTTTGGGAAGAATATTGCCAGAAAATGTGGTAATATGTGGAATTCAGGATGAGAAGAGGAGTGTTCCATTATATAAGGTAAGGTTGCAAAGTCCAGTGAAGAGTGGTGAAGTGGTAGCACGAGTAATAGAGAAACTTTTCAGGAATACAGTTTATCTTGGGTAATGATATAGCTGGATCGCAGGTGGGAGTGATGCCTACTGTGATTGATTAGCCAGTGGAAAATCGGACAACTGAAGTGTTGAAGGATTAATACCCTGTGATTTTTCCGGATTGTGTTGTAACAAGGTCGCAAAATCACAGGTTAAGACAAAAGGAGAAATGAAAGAGTGAAAATAAAGTTGAAGTGCAATTATCAGAAACGATTTTTGATCAGGTGATTGAAAAAGAACAAGGCAGATGTTTTTAGTTCAGGAATATTGGCGGAATTACAACAGAAAGATATAGAAATAAAGCAGATGTATCAGAAAGCATACACGGAAGAGGAATCTGAGTGTATACCGGAGTGGTATTACCGTAAAAATTATGTTTTGATGAGAAAATGGAGACCTTTACATTTGCAGGCGGATGAAAAGTGGGCAGAAGTTCATCAAGTAATATTGCCGGTAGGGAATAGAAAGAAGGTGTTGCGAGTAGCATATGCGGTACCAGTGGGAGATTATTTGGGAGTAAAGAACATAGAACATACAGTGCAGAAGGAGGCCATTCAGCCCCATTGGTCTGCACCGACCCACTTAAGCCCTCACTTACATCCTAACCCCATAACCCAATAACCCCTCCTAACCTTTTTTGAATACAAAGAGCAATTTAGCATGGTCAATCCACCTAATCTGCACATCTTTCGACTGTGGGAGGAAACCGGAGCACCCGGAGGAAACCCACGCAGACACGGGAGAATGTGCAGACTCCACACAGACAGTGACCCAGCGGGGAATCGATCCTGGGGACCCTGGAGCTGTGAAGCCACAGTGCTATCCACTTGTGCTACCTGCTGTCCAACTCAAGCTAAAATCCAAAAACATTTTTATTGGCCTGGACTACATAAAGATGTAGTTAAATTTTGTCGATCATGTCACACATGTCAAGTGATTGGAAAACCTCAAGAGTGATAAAACCAGTGGCCTTAATACCCATTCCAGCATTTGAGGAACCTTTTACAAGGGTCTTAATTGATTGCGTAAGACCACTTCCTAAAATGAAAAGTGGGAATCAAAATCTTTTGATGATAATGGATGTGTCTACTGGGTTTCCAGAGACCATTCCAGCAAGTAATATTACAGCTAAAAAGATTGCGGAGGAGTTACTTAAATTCTTTACTAGATATGGACTACCCACAGAAATACAATCGGATCAAGGATCACATTTTACCTCAAGGTTATTCAAAGAAGTTATGGATAGCTAGGAATAAAACAATTTAGATCAACTGTGTACCATCCAGAATTGCAGGAAACGTTAGAAAGGTGGCATCAGACATTAAAGACAATGTTGAGGGCTTATTGTCATGATTATCCTGAGGATTGGGATAAAGGAATTCCATTCGTACTGTTTGCAATTAGGGATGCACCTAATGAGTCAACCAAATTCAGTCCTTTTGAACTAATGTTTGGTCATGAGGTAAGAGGACCACTTAAATTGATTAAGGAAAATTTGGTGAGTGAAAAATCGGAATTTACTGTATTGGATTACGTGTCAAATTTTAAGGTGAATTGGCGAGACAGCATTTAAAAATTGCACAACATGTGATGAAATGTTGTAGCGGACTAGAAATCCAAAGTTTGTATTTTTGCCAATGGAGATAAAGTTTTAGTATTGTTACCAGTGGTAGGTGAACCTTTAAAAGCAAGGTTTTGTGGACCTTATCAGATTGAAAGGAAATTAAGTGAGGTGAATTATTTGGTAAAAACACCAGATAGAAGGAAGACTCACCGAGTGTGTCATGTGAATATGCTTAAAAGGTACTTTGAAAGGGAAGGAGAGCAAAAGGAGGAGGTTTTAAAGATTCTAACTCAGTGTGATGAACCAAATCCAGATGACTTTCAATTTGACATACCTTAAATTAAATTGGAAAATGAGGATGTTCTTAAAAATTGGGATAAATTGTTGAGTTTCCTTCCAGAGAAAAAATGGACTGACCTGAAAGAGTTATTGATATAACATGGCCAAGTTTGTGGAGATAAATTGCAAGCACTAAAATGACTATACATGGTGCAGATGTAGGAAATGCTGTTCCAATTAAACAACATCCATATAGATGTAACCCTTTAAAATTGGCACAGGGTAACAAAGAGATTGAGAGTGTGCTTAAAAATGGCATAATTGAAGTGGGTTGCAGCCAATGGAGCTCACCCATCGTGATGGCACCAAAACCAGACAGTACCCAACAGTTGTGTGTGGACTATAAAAAGGTTAATGCAGCTACAAGAACGGACTCTTATCCTATCCCACGTTTGGGGGATTGCATTGAGAAGGTGGGACAACCAGCTTTTATTTCCAAACTGGATTTACTTAAAGGTTACTGGCAGGTACGTTTGTCTGAAAGGGCGAAGGGGGTTTCAGTTTTTGTGACTCCAGATGGTTACATACCAATTCAAAGTTATGCATTTGGCATGAAAAACACCCCAGCCACATTTCAATGGTTAACTAACAAAGTCGTTTCAGGATTACCCAGTTGTGCTGTATACATCGATGATCTGGTAATTTTCAGCCAGACATGGAAAGAACATTTAAAACATCTGATGGAGTTATTCAATCGACCTCAGGAGGCGGGTTTAGTGGTAAACCTAGCCAAAAGTTAATTTGGAAAAGCCTAAGTCACTTTCCTATGCCATACAATCGGAGAGGGTTGAATGGTCCCACAGGATGTGAAAACAAAAGTTATTGAGGAGTTTCCAATACCCTCGACACAAGGGGAAATAATGCAATTTCTTGGCATAAGTGGATTCTATCGGACATTTTTGCCAAATTTTAGTAGTCTGGTTGCTCCACTGACGGAATTGCTAAAGAAGCGTAGCAAATTTAAGTGGACAGCGGAAAGTCAACAGGCATTTGACTGTCTGAAGGCTGTGTTAACCAATGCTCCTGTGTTGGAGAATTACAAGGGGCTCTGTGATCAGATTGAACTAAACTATCTGACTTTAAAGAGAAATGCCGAGGCATAGAGAAATGGATGGATCGTGCAGAGATCTTCCTGTCCAAAGAGACTGTCAATCGAGAAGGATTCCAGTTGGAGGAAGAAGAACTAAAATGGACTATTAGACTTAGAACAGTACAGCACAGAACAGGCCCTTCGGCCCTCGATGTTGTGCCGAGCAATGATCACCCTACTCAAACCCACGTATCCACCCTATACCCATAACCCAACAACCCCTCCCCCTTAACCTTACTTTTTAGGACACTACGGTCAATTTAGCATGGCCAATCCACCTAACCCGCACATCTTTGGACTGTGGGAGGAAACCGCAGCACCCGGAGGAAACCCACACACACATGGGGAGGACGTGCAGACTCCGCACAGACAGTGACCCAGCCGGGAATCGAACCTGGGACCCTGGAGCTGTGAAGCATTTATGCTAACCACCATGCTACCATGCTGCCCTCGTTATGTTAATATTACTATGTTAATATTAATTTTTGCGTGTTTCGTTTTGTTAAAAAAATGTATATTCACTGTCAATATTTCTTCCAGGAAAGTGAAAAAGAGAAAAATGAAACCATCTTGAAGTTGATGGGTTTTTTTTTTCTTGGGGGAGGGGCCATGTGAGAGTATGAGAGTACCTTTAAGAAATGAGGTTTATCAAATAGCTGCAGTGATGTCAGAGTGTGGGTGGAACTGGGCTGTCTGTCTGTTTTACTTTCGCTTTGGGCTGGCAGCTACAGGGCGTGTTTGCTTTCGTTTTGCAGATTGGGACCTGCTTCCAGAGAAACAAGGTGTAATTCTGATCTCTCTCTGTATGAAAAGAATGCCTTCAGATGACTTGCTAATTTAACAGTGATAACTACTCTCAGGAGAGAATTTAAACCTGTTGTCTTTCTGTAAAAAGGGTCTTTTGTCTCATGGATGTTGCAAGGAAAGATTAAGGGTTACTTATGGAGTACTGTATTCTTTGGGGGGAGTATTTGAGTTGATAGTTGCGAAGATGTTTACTGTATGTGTTTAAAAATGTTAACTGGATTCATAGAATAAATGTTGTTTTTGTTTAAACATACTTTAGCTCTCTGTTGCACCACACCTGTAAAGTAGACCCTTGTGTTCCCCATAATCAAAACCTATTTAAAGTTATGGGTCAGGTGAACTCCATGATATAGTTTGGGGTTCTCTAAACCCTGGCCCGTAACAGAATGCTGAGAAGGGAGGCGAGGGGAAGATTTGTTTGGTTGTAGCATCATGCTGGATTTGGCAGAAATGGCGGAGGATGGCTCTTTCAATGTAGGATGAAAACTGAGGACAAGGGGGAACCTATTTCTGGGAAGGAGGGCAGAGGTGTGGGACATCTGTTGGGCACAGCTGAGGGTCTGTCAACTGCAGTGGGGGGATCCTTTCCTGAGGAAACAGGAGAACATATCAGAAGTTTTCAAAGGTGGATTATTGGAATAGATACGACTCAGGCAGAGAAACTGAGAAAGTGAGATCATGTCCTTACAGGTGTGAGGGTGACAATGGGTGTGTTTTTTATTCCCTTTATCTGGAGACTTGTACATTTCATCTTTGATGATATGGCCCATTTTTGATTTGCACATAATGTGGACGATGGCCATAGCATAGGAGTGGGGTATGGGCCAGACCTGTGCAGTATACAGCAACACTGACATCACCTTCCACCTGCTCATCAGGTAGTCATGTGCAATGGAGAGAGAGCACCGCTCCCACATGTTCAATTTCTGTTTCACTATAGCTGCACTCCTTCCAGTTTTTCGCACGTCTCAGCCCCTCTAAAGAATATCCCCAGCACCTTCAGACAGTCTGAAATGATGGTGAATGGGACAAAGGGTCAGTTGTCCCAGTTCCCAAAGAATGTGACCTTATACGGTATCCCCACACAAGATCAGAGGTGAACTGGCAAGACTGGCTCGGTCATAGAAGACATTGAAAGGGTGCTTTTCTGAATGGAGGGTGTGACTCGCGGTGTTCCACTGGGATCAGTGCTGGGACCTTTGCATTTTGTCGTATATATAAATGATTTGGAAAAATATGTAACTGGTCTGATTAGTAAGTTTGTGGACGACCCAAAGGTTGATGGAATTGCGGATAGAGATAAGGACTGTTTGAGGACACAGCAGGATACAGATAGTTTGAAGGCTTGGGTGGAGAGATAGCAGATTGGGTTTAGGTTTTTACAGTAACTTCATTGCAGTGTTAAGGTAAGCCTACTTGTGACACTAATAAAGATTATTATTAATCCGGATCAATGTGAGGTAATGCATGTTGGAAGGTCTAATGCAGGTGGGAAATATACAGTAAGTGGCGGAAACACTTAAGTGCATTGACAGGCAGAGGGATGTGGGTGTACAAGTTCACAGGTCACAGAAAGTGACAACACAGGTGGAGAAGATAGTCAAGAAGGCATACGGCATGCTTCATGGGCCGGGGCATTGAGTATAAAAATTGGCAAGTCATGCTGCAGCTGTATAGAACCTTACTTGGAGTATAGTGTTCAATTCTGGTCGCCACACTATCAGAAGGACATGGAAGTTTGGGTAGGGTACAGAAGAGGTTTACCAGCATGTTGCGTGGTATGGAGGGCATTAGCTATGAGGAGAGGTTGGATAAATTTGGTTTGATCTGACTGGAACGACGGAGGTTGAGGGGCGACCTGACAGAAGTCTACAAAATTATGAGGGGCATGCACAGAGTGTAAACAGAAACTTTTTCCCAGGGTGGAAGAGTGAATTACTAGGGAGCATAGGTTTAAGGTGCGAGGGACAAAGTTTAGAGGAGATGTGCGAGGAGAGTGTTTTTACACAGAGGGTAGTGGGTGCCTGGAACTCATTGCCGGAGGAGATGGTGGAAGCAGGTATTAAGGGGTGTCTCTGTCAAATACATGAATAGAATGGGAATGTAGACATATGGGCCCTGAAAGTAAAGAAGGTTTTGTTTCAATGGGCAGTATGGTCACGCAGGCTTGGAGGGCCGAAGTATTGACAATGGAGTATTAAAATATTGAAATTACATGCAATGGAATATATAAAACATTGAAATGATGTATTTCCCATCACAGTGGTGTTTATTTTTCACCAGCTGGATAACAGGATGTAGGGTTGGTGGTGAGGTGGGAATGTTATTTTGCTTGTTTATAAAAGTCCCCGTTGTGGTTTCTCAACTCTGGTGAATGTATGAACAGCGATAGACTGTCTCAAAATCTCTCTGATCAGAAAGAAGCAACTGCATTTTAACTCGAGAAGGAACTTTGGTGCTTTTATTTTCTCGGCCTATTCAAATACCATTGGTTTAATTTATCATGGGAAGATTGGAGCAGCACGGTGGTACAGAGTTTAACACAGTGCCAGGGACCCGGGTTCAATTCCAGCCTCGGGTCACTGTCTGTGTGGAATTTGCACGTTCTCCCCATGTCTGCATGGGCTTCCTCCCACTGTCCAAAGATGTGCAGGATAGGTGGATTGGTCATGCTAAAATTGCCCATACTGTCCAAAAGGATTAGGTGGGGTTATGGGGTTATAGGGATAGGGTAGGAGAGTGGGCCTTATGCTCGTTCAGAGGGTCGGTGTAGTCTCCATGGGCCTAATGCCCTCTTTTTGCACTGTAGGGATTCTATGATTCTAAGATGGTCGAGAGGGCTAGAGGACGCGGTAGCACAGTGGTTAGCACAGTTGCCTCACCGAGCGGGGTCCCAGGTTCGATTCCCGGCTTGGGTTACTGTCTATGCGGAGTCTGCATGTTCTCCTTGTGTCTGCGTGGGTTTCCTCCGGGTGTACCGGTTTCCTAATTTCTTTACCTTGTCTTTCGAAGTATTTTGTGAATTGTTTTGCTAATTCAGCAGCCATGACTTCAAAGACGATATCTACTGTGGCAAGTGTAGCAACCCCATCTACATAGAACATAGAACATAGAACAGTACAGCACAGAACAGGCCCTTCGGCCCTCGATGTTGTGCCGAGCAATGATCACCCTACTTAAGTCAACGTATCCACCCCATACCAGTAACCCAACAACAACCCCCCCCCCACATTAACCTTATTTTTTAGGACACTAAGGGCAATTTAGCATAGCCAATCCACCTAACCCGCACATCTTTGGACTGTGGGAGGAAACCGGAGCACCCGGAGGAAACCCACGCACACACGGGGAGGACGTGCAGACTCCGCACAGACAGTGACCCAGCCGGGAATCGAACCTGGGATCCTGGAGCTGTGAAGCATTTATGCTAACCACCATGCTACCGTGCTGCCAATTTTATTTTCGCCATTTTGAATGTATCTTTAGTTTGGACGACTATGGTACGCGCAGGAGCAGCACTTGGGGGTTCCTTTTAACTACTGTGGTAAATGTAGCAGCAGCATTTGGTAAACTAGGATGTTGCCTGGTATGGAGGGCATTAGCCATGAAGAGGTTAGAGAAACTTGTTTCTCACTGAAATGACGAAGGTTGAGGGGTGATTTGATAGAAGTCTACAAAATTATGAGGGGCATGGACAGAGTGGATAGTCAGAAGCTTTTTCCCAGGGTGGAAGAGTCAATTATTAGGGGACAACGGTTTAAGGTGCGAGGGGCAAAGTTTAGAGGAGATGTGCGAGGGAAGTTTTTGTGCACAGAGGCAGCTGCCGGAGGAGGTGATGGAAGCAGGTGAGCTTGTAACGTTTAAGGGATGTCTTGACAATACATGAATAGGATGGGAATAGAGGGATACATATGAAAATGGCTTATTGTCACGAGTAGGCTTCAATGAAGTTGCTGTGAAAAGCCCCTGGTCGCCACATTCCGGCACATGTCCGGGGAGGCTGGTACGGGAATCGAACCATGCTGCTGGCCTGCTTGGCCTGCTTTAAAAGCCAGCGATTTAGCCCAGTGAGCTAAACCTGGTGAGCTACCCTGGAAGCATAGAAGGTTTTAGATTAGACAGCAGCATGGCTGGCACAACATGAAGAGCCGAAGGGCCTGTTCCTGTGCTGAATTTTCCTTTGTTCTTTCTTTGTTCTTTGAACTGGGGGGGGGGGGGGGGGCTTCTTTTAACTACTTTAGTAATTTCAGCAGCAGTATTTGGGGAATTCCTTTTGACAACTGTTGTAAGTACAGCAGCAGTACTATCAACAGCAGCATCTGATGAACTTATTCCCTCCATTTTGACCGCACTGTCTGACGGCATTATCACCTCTACCCTACCTTCTTCGGGGCTCAAGCCTCCTTTTGTCACCATTGATGATGAAACACTTATTTCTGTCTTTTTGTTGGACTGCTTCCGCTGGGCTCGACATTTCTTTAAAATTGAGCGTCCCTGAGACCAATCTTCAGCGATCTTTTTTCAATAAATGGAGAAATGGGGGCAGCACGGTAACATAGTGGTTAGCATAAATGCTTCACAGCTCCAGGGTCCCAGGTTCGATTCCCGGCTGGGTCACTGTCTGTGCGGAGTCTGCACGTCCTCCCCGTGTGTGCGTGGGTTTTCTCCGGGTGCTCCGGTTTCCTCCCACAGTCCAAAGATGTGCGGGTTAGGTGGATTGGCTATGCTAAATTGCCCTTAGTGTCCTAAAAAAAAAAAAAGGTTAATGGGGGGGGTTGTTGGGTTACGGGTATAGGGTGGATACGTTGACTTGAGTAGGGTGATCATTGCTCGGCACAACATTGAGGGCCGAAGGGCCTGTTCTGTACTGTACTGTTCTATGTTTTATGTAAACAAGAGCGAGAATCGAGTATGTTGACAATCATAGAATAGAATCAGAGAATACCCACGGGAGGCCATTCGGCCCGAGTCTGCACCGATCCTCCAGTAACCCCACTTAACCCTTTGGTCACTAAGGGCAATTTATCATGGCCAATCCACTTAACCTGTACATCTTTGGGCTGGGAGGAAACCGGAGCACCCGGAGTAAACCCACGCAGACACAGGGAGAACATACAAACTCTACACAGTCACCCAAGGTCGGAATTGAATGCTGGTCCCTGACGCTGTGAGGCAGCAGTGCTAACCACTTGCCATGTGCCACCCAAATCTCTGGCGATTTTGTTTTCTCCCCCAAAAAATGGAGAAGGAAGAGGGAGAGTAGAAGACGTTGACAAGAGCCACCAAAGATGCAGCCAACTCCTACATATTGCCACCCGGAATCCGCCGCGCATATTGTTGAGCCAAAGAGAAATTAATATTTACAAGTTTCTGCCTTCGTTGGGGTTCCAATTTTGGCCCTAGCATGTTACCCCGTGTGCTGATGTTGTTGGTTATTCTCGCTTGTCCTCAGGCCCGTCCTCTGCGGTTATGCCGCTATGGCCTGTGGTGATTGATTGATTTGATTGATTTATTTATTGTCACATCTGCCAAAGTACAGTGCAAAGTATTTAGCTACAGTAGATAGCTACAGTGAATGCAAAAAAGTACATCGGCAAATAAATAATTAGTTACAGTATGGAGCAAGGGCAAAATGACAAAGCAAATACAACATAAGCAAGAGCAGCATAGAGCGTCGTGAATAGTGTCTTATAGGAAATAGAGCAGTCCGAGGGAGTCATTGAGGAGTCCGGTAACTGTGGGGAAGAAGCTGTTCCGACGTCTGGATGTGCGGGCCTTCAGACTTCTGTACCTTCTGCCTGATGGAAGGGTCTGGAAGAAGGCAATGCCTGGGTGGGTGGGTCTCTGATAATACTGTCTGCCTTCCTGAGGCAGTGGGAGGTGTATATAGAATCAATGGGAGGATGGCTAGCTTGTCTGATGCGTTGGGCTGAGTTCACCACACTCTGCAGTTTCTTGCGATCGTGGGGCGAGCAGTTGGTAAACCAAGATGAGATGCAGCTGGAGACGAGCTCTATGGCACATCTGTAGAAGTTTGGTCTTTTTCAATGTGTTTTTTTTGCGTTCCCCGTGGCTGGTCTGTGAGCAACCCCCCCCCCCCCCCCCCCCCTCCCCCGCCGCTCGACTGGTTGCTGGCTGGCTATGAACAGGTCTTGGAACTAGTTGGTGAACGGCTCCCACATTCTGTGGATGCCAAAATGTATCTTCTGTTGGAGGAATTCCGACAGGTCGGACAGCCAGTCTGCAGCGTTGGGTGGTGCCGTTGATCATCAGCTGAGCAGGATTCTTCGGCAGGTGATCAGGGAGGCAAAGTCTAGGCTGTTGGCCAACCTCCCTATAAAGAGTTCTGGCTGGTCTGATACCCCAAAGACCGCCATTTTGGGGCACGGCTCCACACTCACACACATCACTAGCACATCTGCAATTTCCCTAGCCAGCTCTTTTAGCACTCTGGAATGCATTCCATCAGGGCCAGGAGACTTGTCTACCTTTAGCCTCATTAGCTTGCCCATCACTACCTCCTCAGTGATAGCAATCATCTTAAGGTCCTCACCTGTCATAGCCTCATTTCTATCAGTCACTGGCATGTTATTTGTGTCTTCCACTGTGAAGACCGACCCAAAAAACCTGTTCAGTTCCTCAGCCATTTCCTCATTTCCCATTATTAAATCTCCCTTCTCATACTCTAAAGGACCAATATTTACCTTAGCCACTCTTTTTTGTTTGATATATTTGTAGAAACTTTTACTATCTGTTTTTATATTCTGAGCAAGTTTACTCATAATCTATCTTACTCTTCTTTATAGCTTTTTTAGTAGCTTTCTGTTGCCCCCTAAAGATTTCCCAGTCCTCTAGTCTCCCACTAATCTTTGCCACTTTGTATGCTTTTTCCTTCACTTTGATACTCTCCCTCATTTCCTCAGATTTCCACGGTCGATTTTCCCTCTTTCTACCGTCCTTCCTTTTTGTTGGTATAAACCTTTGCTAAGCACTGTGAAAAATCACTTGGAAGGTTCTCCACTGTTCCTCAACTGTTTCACCATAAAGTCTTTGCTCGCAGGCTCCTCTTCACTCATCCCATTGTAATCTCCTTTGTTTCAGCACAAAACACTAGTGTTTGATTTTACCTTCTCACCCTCCATGTGTATTTTAAATTCCACCATATTGTGATTGCTCCGTCCGAGAGGATCCCTAACTATGAGATCATTAATCAATCCTGTCTCATTACACAGGACCAGATCGAGGACCGCTTGTTCCCTTGTAGATTGCATTACGTAATGTTTTAGGAAACTATCGCGGATACATTCTATAAACTCCTCCTCACGGTTGCCTTGACCGACCTGGTTAAACCAATCGACATGTAGATTAAAATCCCCCATGATAACTGCTGTATCATTTCTACATGCATCAGTTATTTCTTTGTTTATTGCCTGCCCCACCAGAATGTTACTATTTGGTGGCCTATAGACTACTCCTATCAGTGATTTTTTTGCCTTACTATTCCTGATTTCCACCCAAATAGATTCAACCTTATCCTCCATAGCACCGATGTCATCCCTTACTATTGCCCGGATGTCATCCTTAAATAACAGAGCTACACCACCTCCCTTACCATCCACTCTGTCCTTTTGAATAGTTTGATAGCCTCGGATATTTAACTCCCAGTTGTGACCATCCTTTAACCATGTTTCAGTAATGGCCACTAAATCATAGTCATTGACGATGATTTGCACCATCAACTCATTTACCTTATTCCGAATACTACGAGCATTCAGGTAAAGTATACTTTTATACCTCTGTTTTGAATCTTAACACCTCGATCAGTAACCTCTCCTAAGTTATATTTCCTCTTAACTTTTCTCCTAATTTTCCTTGTCGTTGAACCCATATCTTCATGTAACAACCTGCCGCATCGCTTACCATTTACGTTTTTACTTCCCGTTTTATTCCTTTTAGTATCACTGGTCCTATTCACTGAGTGCCCCTCAGTCACTGTACCTTGTACTGTCACCCTTTTGATTTTTGACTATGGCTTCTCTGCCTTACACGTTCCCCCTTACTGCCTTTTGTTTCTGTCCCTGTTTTACTACCTTCCGACATCCTGCATTGGTTCCCATCCCCCTGCCACATTAGTTTAAACCCTCCCCAACAGATCTAGCAAACACCCCCTGGGACATCAGTTCCAGTCCTGCTCAGGTGCCGACCGTCCGGTTTTTACTGGTCCCACCTCCCCCAGAACCAGTTCCAATGCCCCAGGAATTTGAATCCCTCCCTCTTGTACCATCTCTCGAGCCACGCATTCATCCTATTGATCCTGACATTCCTACTTTGACTAGCTCCTGGCACAGGTAGCAATCCTGAGATTAGTACCTTTGAGGTCCTACTTTTTAGTTTAACTCCTAACTCCCTGAATTCATCTTATGGGACCTCATCCCATTTTTTACCTATACCGTTGGTGCCTATGTGCACCACGACAGCTGGCTGTTCACTCTCCCTCCCCAGAATGTCCTGCAGCCGCTCCAAGACATCCTTGACCCTTGCACCAGGGAGGCAACATACCATCCTGGAGTCTCGATTGCGTCCGCAGAACCGCCTGTCTATTCCCCTTACGATTGAGACCCCTATCATTATAGCCCTGCCATTCTTCTTCCTGCCCTGCTGAGCAGCAGAGCCAGCTATGGTGCCATGAACCTGGCTGCTGTTGCCTTCCATTGGTGAGTCATCTCCCTCAACAGTATCCAAAGCGGTATATCTGTTTTGCAGGGAGATGTCCGCAGGGGACACCTGCACTTCCTTCCTACTCTTGTTCTGTCTTTTGGTCACCCATTTTCTTTCTCCCTCAGTAACTTTCAGCAACTCGCTAAACGTGCTATCTACGATGTCCTCAGCATCACGGATGCTCCAAAGTGAGTCCATCCGCAGCTCCAGAGCCGTCAAGCGGTCTAACAGGAGCTGCAACTGGACACACTACTTGCATGGGAAGGAGCCAGGGACAGTGGACATGTCCCTGAGCTCCCACATCGCACACGAGGAGCATGACACGGGACTGGGATCTCCTGCCATGTCTTAAACCTTCGATTAACTTATACAACTACAATTCCAAAAGAAACAAAGAAAAAAATAAATATACCAATGAAAAGAAAAGGAAAAAAGAAAAACTACATACCAGGGATAAAAAGCACCTCCTCCCCCCAAGCTTCGAATTCCCACCCAGCTTCAAATTCCCAAACTCACTCTTAGCTGTGTCTCACTCTGGCTGTGTCTCCTCTGGCTCACTGGGATAACTCACTGACTTTGTCATCGGCAAATTTACTAACCCACCCTTCCACTTCCTCATCCAAGTCATTTATAAAAACCACAAAGAGCAGAGGATCCAGAACAGATCCCTGCGGGACACCACGGGTCACCGACCTCCAGGCGGAATACTTTCCATGCACTATCACTCGCTGTCTTCTTTCGGCCAGTCAATTCTGTATCCTTTGTAAGGAACTCCCTCCATCTGTTTGTTGTGGAGGGGGATTTATGTGCATAGCATGGCAGGGGCCTGGTCACCTTGTGTACTTGCCGTCTCCTCGATTCGTCTCTCCAGGGTTTTGCTGCCTTTTCCATCCTTTCGGCCCCTTGAGCTGCTGCCGCTTGGCACATCGAGCCCTGGTGTTGTTGGAAGAGGGTAAGGGGTGTTTTTTCCCCGATTTTAGAGGGCTATTTTGAGTTTAAAGTGCCAAAATCCAAATTCTCAGGAGGAGAGCCACCTTTCACGTGTCCACTCAGCACATCCCTGTCACCGGAAGTCGTATCGCCACATTTCGTTATTAAATGCAGATGCAAAATTGTTGGCGTGGCCTTGGCTATGCATTTGAAATGAAAATGAAATGAAATTGAAAAATGATTTGGAGCCCTGCCTCCCAGAGGTTA